>NC_071980.1:30197046-30447574 GCF_026283585.1 Hylaeus volcanicus | reverse complement strand
CTCTCTCTCTCTCTCTCTCTCTCTCTCTCTCTCTCTCTCTCTCTCTCGCTTCAGCGTCGTTATCGTTCTCATCCGCACGAAGCATAAACGGTATCAGCAGTCCAGTTAACACCGGCGATCATTCAGCTTCGCCGATCCATTTCGACGCGAAACATAACGATTGCCTATAAGTGAAAAACAATCGAGGATATCACGTGTTCGGACGCCAGCAAAGGAAGCATTATGACAAACGCACGGCCGTATCGATGATAAACATGAGAGCATTGGTTTTCATTTTCTGGATGCTAGTCTTCAGATCAATCTTGACTGCTTCTTTCGTATACGCCGAGGATCAAGTGAGTATATTGATTAGAGTCGAAACAAGAGTCAAATCTTGGAAATTAAATTTGTTTGCCGAGTATAAATTATTACGGTAGGAACAAAAGATTGCTTTTTTTTACATTTCGGCTCCTGTACAGGTAGGGTAGGGGGTTGTCTTCGGATCCCTCATTGTCTAATATATGTAACGATTATTCCTCGGAATGTAACTCTGAAATTTCGTTTGCGCAGTTGCTACGCCACTGAATGGGAAATGATCTTGCAATGCACGCTTCCCAGAAGTAGAAACGTTCCGTCTCCCTGATGGCCGAGCGTATCCCATTCCGCTCCGTTCCATTCCAGCGTGTAGTGTACCGCTGCGTCCCTTTTCCCTGCTCGATCCCTAATATCTCATCCACGAGCCAAACACGGCATCTTTTGATGTCGTGCCGACCGCGCCGCTACCTTCAACCTGAACCCTCGCTCTTCCCTCTGCAACAGTCAATCAACCGATTCGCTTTCGTTGCAGTAGTATACGGTCTTATTTCTAAGGTTCTCCCCAACATCCAAAATAATCAATAAGTACACTGTAATTAATCGATTCGTTTGTTTGTTCATATAGACGAGCGACGATGATTCGAGCCGAACTGTGGAAGGGATCGTGATCGAACGAACGATCGCGAAACCTCTCCTCCCCTCGTTTGGAAATAAGAGAAACGACGAGGACAAGGAGGAGACGTTTCCAACGAGACACGCGAAGCACCGGAAGCGACGTCGTTGTAGTAAGAACCGATCGAGCTGCTCCCGAGGGAGTCTGACGACAAAATTGGTCCCCCCAGGACGCAACGATACGAAAGATCGAGACGTCGTCAATGCGGTGTTGGAAGTCGAGGAGGAGCCGCGAGAACGACTGATTCTTGAGTTATACAACGAGACCAAGGTGGAAGACTATGATGTTAGTAAAAACAACGAGGAGAGGGACAACGTCGGCGATCTCTCCGCGTTCGAGTTGACGGATTCTTACGGCGGTCGTGTACTTCAAGACGAGATCGAACTAGAGGACACAATTACGCCCTCCTGGGAGGACACTTCGTCGAAGAAGCAAGAGATCGACAAGGACAACGGTTACTCGGACATCTACGCGGACATCGACGACCAAGTAACGTTCCACGAGAGCTTCGGCGTTTTGTTGACCAAATTGTTTCAAAGCTTGCGAAATGCTTCCGTCGCAAACGGCCGGGACATCCTCAAAGAGTTGAATTTCGTGAACACTACGAACGAAGACCCTTGCCAGAAATGGCTGAACAGCAGGGACAAGCTCGAGAAAGTTTTTTTAGGTAGGTTTAGCGAACATATGTATAACGCGGTGAGACCCGAGAGTACATTTCAAGTCGCGATCCAGGTCCTCTCGGGTCTCGTCTTCTCGTTGACGTGCCCCAACCGCGCCAACCTAGAGGTCTATTGTCCCGTGGACCTGTTCCACAAATTGTTCCAGGTGGCCTGGCTTCGTTGCCCGCCTGTCCGTGCCAATACCCGAGCAACATCTTTTACGACGACAAGATATGGGACGAGAGGCAGAGGCGGTACTTTAGGTGGCGGGACGTGAGCGGTGATTCGCAAAGGCTCGACGTCTACAAGCCGGGAGCTGCTTACTGCGTGCGTTCATTGCTGACGCAAGAAAGCGGAAGCGCGGCCGCTCAGCACTGCTGTTACGATCGCAAGAGGAAACTCGTGACCCGCGGTTCCGGCGCCGGGACTCCCAACTTCGTCAGTCCAGAGATATCCGCCATATTGCACGAGAGGATCGACGTGCTACCGTGGAGACTGTGCAAGGGAGATTTTTCCAGGTTAATGAACCATGTATTTATATTAATTAACGCTTTGGAGTCAACGAACCTTAGAATATTAAGAATCTTAATTTAAGATGGTGGTCTGTACTCGCACTGAATCCTTTTTGCTCACAGGTACAACAGAGTGAGACCACCAAACAACGACAACGGCTGCGAGGCGAATCCCGACGACGAGGAATACCAGAGACAGATAGACGATAAGAAGTACTACTAGCGATTAAGTTTTCTTTCTTTATTTTGATATTTGCGATACTTTTAAGTATAGACCTACGATCATGCACGTCTATTCAAATACAATGTAAATAATTTCCACGTATTGTCCTAATTTTATTTAAACTTTATATTTGGATATTCATTGCGGATCTTTGACCAAATACTTTGTCAATAAAGAAGCAATTTTTGTAATCAAACTGTGCCAAATTGTTTGTTCTTCACCTTTTGCAAAGCCGTGAGGCCATTGGATCCATGTAAGGTTTAGAAGAAGAGACTCTATTGTTTAAGTTTTAAATAGACGCGCTCTTACCGAAATGCGTCGAAAGTCTGAAACCGGTTTCAGGCTTGGCGCGCGTATGTACGACGAGGCTTCCAGTCACGTTTCTTGCGTTGCTCATTGAGGAAAAGAGGGGAACAGGCGAATACAGACACAGGACGAGCTACAAAGTCGACTCAACGGCGCATGGCGAGGCGAGACGGTCAGTTGTTGTTGTTATGGTTACCACTCGTCAACATACGGGTTACGTCAACTGTTTTCTTCCTGCGTAAATTGAAAATACGATAAACAGTTATGGACTGGGCCGCGGATCTGGAAATCACGTCGAAGAAGGTAAATCGTGAGACTTCTACTCGTATCTGTTACCTTCTTTTTCTTTTATATCATTCGATGGTAGTATATGTATACAGCCATCACTGTCGCATAACAGTACCTGACATAATTCTGTGGACAACGGACTTTCAGCTTTTACCTCGTCTCGGCAGACGATCAATGCAAAACGTTGCACAGGAGGATTCCAAGTCGGACGATGACCTCTTGGAAAGCCCTATATCGATATCCTCTGGAAAATCGACACAACCACCCGTTGTACCTCCTCGCACCAGGAAAACGGGATGGGGAGACGAACTAAAAAGCGGGAGGTAAGATATTCTGTCAGGAGTGAATTCACCATGGTATCGATAAAGAAAACGAATAAAAATTACATTTCTAATTAGAGAATATTTTGAACAGTTTCTTTAACATCTCATAATCGTATTAGCGATATTTACTCGGTATTAGCGTCGACAGAACTAATAGGAAAATAAATAAATCATAATAATAATAACACTTGCTCTTCATAAAACATTTCAGAAAAGGAAAGGACCTCTCAAAGTAATTAGCTTCGCGCCCCTGATAAGTCTAAATCCATAGTATCTAGAAGGCTTGGCTAGTTATTCGTTCACTGAGATGAAAACGATGTAAACAGTTGGTCACGTGATCAGAATTCTCATTTGTCCCTTATGTCGACGCTCCGCGGTTCAAGGATGTATTCTTTGGCCAGTGTAACAAGTTCCTCCTGAAACTACGGCGCACATTGACTCTATTGTATGTATCTATTTGACGCCTACCGTGGTTTCCCATTGTTGCAGTCGTGTGGTTTTGTTTACCTTGATTTTCATCCTCTCGGTGAACGAACCGTAGTAGTCTCTCACTTCTCTGTTTCTCGTTTCTAGATCACGAGGAACATCGAACATCATCGAACAGTGAGTATAGCGAATGGAATTAATATATCAGATGTCCATAGTCACTGATAGATTATTTCTTAGGGAACGTTTTCGAGGAACGGAGAAGGATGAACCCGTAGATGGTGAGAATTTGTTTACAATCGTAAATCGAATACGGCGCTCGAAGAGACAAAGAGAGTTAAAATGATGAACTTATTTAAAAAATGATACTCGTATGGTAATGGAAAAGCGATTCAAGCTCCCTCTTTGAAGAGAACATTACTATCTGTCGATCATAACGTTCTTAAGAATTTAAACTTGGAGCTACTTTTATTTTTCATTTGTAGATATTCCAGTTATACCGGATTTAGACGAAATACAAGAAGACAGTGCGTTATCAGACATCAATACAACCACGTATGCATCGTTTTGTGCTGCACTAATTTCCGATGTATTTTCTTTTATACAGATTTCTCTTATTTCGCTTTAATTAATTACTTTGTAGAGTCAACGTGAATAGGGTTGCCGCGTACAAAGAGCTGGACACAGACTTGGTAAAAAACTCTGCATTCACATCTTTGAACGGAATCAATCTTTCCCTTCTTGCTGAGAAATTGTACACCGAGAATCTGACGAAAGAACCGGACGAAGTGTGGAATTGGAACCTCCTCTTCACTCAAGTCTCTTCTGAAATCAATAGCGAGACACAGAAGAAGATTCCTACGTAAATCTCGCGCGTTAATGATAAGCTCAAGTTGATGTATTTATTGGTTTTGTAATATGAAAATAAATTAAATATCATTGTCTATTTCCTTCTCATCTTTATATATTACTTTGTTGATTGTACATTTGGCATAATGTGTGATGAAATGAAAGCTGAAAAATATTAAAAAAAAAAAAAAAAAATGGCATACTGCTTATCTGCAGTGCCTGTATATGGAAGCGACAAATTAACCTCGTCTGACCTATTCGATTTGCCCCCCAATTTGGAAATCGCGGTAGTTCGAGGAGCGACGTGAAGAGACTCGACCGTGCAGGCGTGCAAATTCGAGGTTGCACGAACCCACGATCTTGAACGCGCAATCGGGAGCCGAACACAAGCTACTTGAAGCGACCACGTGACAACACCCACTGAGCAGATCTGCCACACCAATTTCTACGTTAGCGATCAATGTTCAGCTGTGCCATCACTAGCACACACTTCCGAGAGTATCGTTTCGGAACTCGTATATAAAGGAACGAAAGCCTGATCGAGCACTTGCGAGAAACGTATCATATGCTTCACACTGAATATCCAAACATTTACAGATAAAAAATAGTTTTTTCCATACATGAATGATATTGCAATATGTTAGAAGAATTTCTTTCAATGATGAAACCTGTCATAAAGGAATTATTTAGCTCGAACGTGAATAAAACGTTCAAGTTTTCGACTCGACAGGCCATCTAGTGGATATACGCGGCAACTACAGTTCGCCTTAGAGTACGCCGGCGCGTACGTGTTTGAAATTGGCAGAGATGAAATGATAACCCTCTCATATCAGAATTACATTCTAGATCTACGTGTTTGCGCGAAACCCAAAATTAACAAGTACCGAAAAGAAAGAAGGAAAGAAGCTCTAGTATTAAAAGCTCTAATGTATTGCGATGGGCACGGCACACGCTTCGGCGAAGAAAGCGGAGGAACCAAGCGTGATATCCAACGACGAGGAGTACGTACCGTGCAAGGAACCGCAGGACAAAGGCCCTGGAAATCCAGGAAGCTTCGAGGATCTCCACATAAAAGTGAAGGACCTGTATCCCCAGAACTTCGAGGGAGCGCGACTGACGATTAACAAAGTACTTAGCGAACATTTCAAGGTGACTCATTCGATCACTCTGAGCTCCGTGACTCCGTCAGGCTACAAATTCGGCGCGAGATACATTGGAACGAAGAGGGTGGGCCTAAAAGAAAAGTACCCTGTGGCTGCTGGCGAAATATCGCCAAATGGAAACTTAACCGCCTCGTTCGTGCACACTTTGGGTTGTAGATTCAGATACAAACTGTCGGCCCAAATCGCCAAAGAAAAGAGCAAGGCGTTGAGTTCCAGTTTGGAGTATCGCGCCAACGATTTCACCGTGGCGATAACTCTGGCCAATCCACAAATAATTAGGAAACAAGGAACAATGGTAATGCACTTTCTCCAATCGATCACATCGAGGATCGCGTTAGGAGCGGAGATCGCGTGTCTTCGCGGCTCCAAGATACCTGGTGGTCAGCAAACCGTCATGTGCATGGCTTTTAGGTACAGCACAGGACCTACCACGTTCTCTGGCACTATCGGCGAAGCAGGCCTGCACATATGCTACCATCGCAAGGCCAGCCCGCAACTAGAACTCGGGGTCGAGCTAGAGACCAACACGCGTACCTATCACTCGATAGCTACTATCGTTTATCGTGTCAACATCCCGTACGCGGATCTCGTGTTCCGCGGTATTGTTAATTCGGAATCCTCCGTCGGTGGGGTGTTCGAGAAAAGACTGTACCCGATACCGGAGTCGTCGCTGGTCATTAGTGGTCTCTTGAACCATACGAAACAGCAATTTCGCGTGGGCGTCGGTCTCAATATCGGACAATAATAATGCCAAATATATATAGGTAATATCAGCTTACGAGAACTATGCGATGTGTGTAACGTTATCGTTGTTGTCTTTCATACAATATCCTCGTTTGTAAATACGATAGAGACGAATATGATAAAAAGAAATTAATATAAGAAGGTTTTATTATTTTTCTAAAAGATTACAGAGTGAAAACCTTTTGCATTGCTACAACCGACATTGTCTTACAATAATGTAATATGTAAAGAGCGCAGTGAGTTTGAAGAATCGCAATACTTGCATGTGCGTCATGTTTGCGTGAAACAATAACGTACTACTCCTGTACATCGATCAAGGCAGAATTCTACAAGAATGTAATGTCTATCTAATCAGACTGAAGCCTAGATGCAACTGTTTAACACTGTGATATTGAAACATTTCTTTATAAATCTTTAATTAAATATATTATTTTATTCGTCTCCGTTTGCTATCCTCTCGTCCAAATCATCGTACTCGTGGAAAGCGGTGGTCTTTAACTTGTCGAAATTTACTTCGAACTTCTCGCTAAGAAGTCCATTTTCATCGGCGTATTCTAAAATATCACAGATCAACGGCGATTCGACTCCTAATACGTATTCGCATGTCTTTGGCTCGAGCAGAAACAGAGAAACACTCGATGGACTGGCTGCAAGACCTTCGACGCACTTTAATTTTACCTAAAAATCAAGTACTTATTAATTAAGTTGAATTTTTTGCGCACAAAATTGTTTACTTGTTGTTTTATGCGACGTACCTCGGTTTGTCTCGGACTACCAGTCTTGTCGCAGATGCTCCCATCGCTATAGAAATGGGAAAGTTGTTTCCGTAGCTGTGGTGACTTTGGCCTCTTATGTGGATGACTGGTAATCCAATCCAAGTGTTTTTGTTTATCGAATTTACCGAGATTTACTATTGTTTTTGTACCATCGCGTTCCACGTGATATTGAACCACCGAACGTCCATAACAGAATTCGTACTTCCACCATCCGTTGCCCTGTTCGTATCAATCAGATATTGTTTCCTTCGATATAATTAGAATACCCTATGAAAGGAAGAGATACTTACTCCGTGTAAACAATTTTTTCCACTCAAAAAATTTTTCACAGGACTAACTTCAGCTGGACTGATACCTTGATCTGCTAATGAATTTATAGTATCATCGATATTATTATGTTTATCGATAACATCAACAGGATGTATTTCAACTCTAACGCGCGCTTCGCCGTCCTGAAATGGATGTAAATCTTGATGATTAAATTATTCTTTAGGATACGCGGTAAGTGAACGGACTTGCAACAATTATGATCGATGTTAATATCAACGCGATGGACCTTATTAAAACCATGAACGCTATGTATTGTTACTCCTTCTTAACCGCTAATGAGAGCAAAAAGAATAAAAGTGTACATTACATCGAATAACTATTATATAAACTGATTTTTAATATCAACACATTTTGGATTTATTTTGGAGATACATGCATCGTATAACATCAGAAGCTAGAATATGTATATAAATTTGACAATTGTTGGTATCCAGTAGCTGTTTGAAGCAATGTGATAAGCAACAATGATAAACATGGACAATGCTGTAAGTTTGAACGTGCTAAAGTAAAGCTTAGGGACATTGCAGTACAAAAGATACAACAGTGCATGAATAACATTCGTAACATTATTGTATCATTGTTTTAGAAAATATGTAGTTTCAAAAGAAACAAATATATGTAGAAAAGGAAGGGACAGAACACATTAACGATGACAAATGACAAGAACCATCAAGCGATTTAACCTGACCCCAAGATTACAAAATATTCTGACCTGGCCCTCCTTATCTACATGCAAGATTGCATAGACTTTCTGCAGCTTGTCATCCTGTGCAACAAAAATAAATTAAGCATATAGACAATAAATGAATAAAACCTGAATTATATAACATTAGGCTACAAAAAAAAATCATAACATAGCATAACTACACAAGGTACACGAATTACATGTGAAAATACTTAAAATTGATAGAAAAAAAAAACAATACAGTGATTTATATTGACAAAGTACATTGCACAATACTCCAGTGTATTTATAACTTCTTATTTGAAAACATTCTGCATGTGTTTAAAATAAATCATTAAAATTATTATTACCATATACAGAAAATAAATAACAAAACATATTTTATTTTAAATGACAATATTATGTACATACGACACAAGCATAGTCAAAAATAATGTAAAAATAAAGAATGTACAAGTGATTTTACCGTCACTTTCTGATGTCGTAGTTTCAAACTTTCTATCTCCATCGCGATAAGAGACCTTGGTTTCTTTGGTGCTGTATCAATTGGCAGACAATCAATTTCATTTTCTCTTGTATCTCGTGGATTGTAGTCAGGATGAATACATAGCAAAGGAGAAAGGACAATAACTTCGTATTCGCAACTGACAGGTTCAGTTACCGAAAATAGTTCATGTTTATCATGTTGATAACAAACATATAGAACTTTAACCTTTCGTGGTTTGTTATTGACATTGCAAACTGTGCCATCTGTCATCTCAATTTCCACGTAAGGCATATTGATTCCATCTACTTTCTTAATAGGTATATTTTTCTTCCTATTAGGATTTTCCTCTTGTTTCGCATATTCTGCCAAGAGCTTTAGTTCTTGAGATTTATCAAAAATACCCAGATAATACTCTTGTGTCTTTACCTTTTTCCCATCTCTTTCCTCGTGATACTGACGTACAAATCTTCCATGACATAATTCATATGTCCAATAAGATTCAAGCTACATAGATTACAACAATCTTATACAAAGGAATTATATGTGATAAGTTCTGATATTGATACATTTTTTAAATACGTACCCTGTAGACACAGGTGTTATGATCTGATAACAAAAATAAAATTTGTATCGGAGTTGGTCCATTGTATGGTTCATTATAATCTTGCTCTTGGATAGTAGTATCAGGAATTAAACACTGATATCTTTCATTATTTGCGGTTGTTATAAAATAAGGTTCCACATTTGTTCGAGACTCCTATGAGAAGTATAGACACGATTAATCCATGAAGAAAATACATTACATAAAAGTATTTGAATTTTCTTCGATACTTGTACTCACTAATAAATCGGAATTAGCTTTCCCTGGCCAATTAATTTTAAAGAGGACCGTGTCATCGAAATTTCTGAAATTGTGCCCATATACAACACCAACAATGAAACATAACACGTTACAAAGACCACAGTATTTCCACATTTTTATAAAACTGTAATTATTTCACCATATTTTTAGTCGATGTGTACGTATGTAGTATTTACGAATATGATACGACAATGACACTACTTATCAACGCTAAGGTACTGTCACTATCGAAATTTAAAAGAAGAACTAACGTAATAAATATATAGGTGCACTGTAGCGTGTCACTGCCTTCAAAGGAATTTTAATTTTATTCTTTACAAAAGAGAACCATTTCACATGGTCTTCTCGTTTAAATAATTATTTTTCGAGATGTTGACTCTACAAATACGAAATTTTCAGTCTCTAACCCTACGTGTGTTCAAATACGAGTAATTTTATATCACGTGAACAGTATACGTGGTCATCTGTCTTTGCAACGTTGTTCACTTTTGTATAATACAACGAAGAACAGTTAAAAATAAAAACGTATAACCATTAATCACGTTATCAATAAATATTCAAGCCAAATTTGTTTATGTCTGTGCAGTAGAACAATTTCGTAGTCGTCACGAGGTTCTGAAAATAGGTACACAGCCCTGGTTTGTTATCTGTTTACTTATTAGGTTTTTATTATTCCTTGAAATATACTGGTTTTTGGTGCCAGTGGCGCCATCGGTGGGAAGACGCCCAAATTTGCCCTTATTTTTCATAAATGCATAATTAATACGATTCTTTGCTTCATACTACTACAATATATGATGTTAATTTATTATTTAGAAATTATTATTATTAATTCAGCAATAATTATTGACCCTTTAATTAGTGACGCCATCTAGCAACAACAGTAACAACATTTCATATCTTTCAAATTTTTTTTATTAATACAGAGCATGTACAATTGCAAAAGATTTTGTTACTATTCATAGTCATGGTAATTTGCATAAATTCGATTGTAGCTGTATCTGTTTGAGCCACAGCTTACATTTGGTAGACCCTGTTGGAATCACGTGGTTTTGTTTACCTCATTTTCATCTATCCCCATGAATAAACTGTAAAAAAACAAAGTAAAGCACTGTTCTATTACAGAGATCAGTGTGTGTAAATCACGTAAGCAAAAGGAATACAATTCAAACAATGGATTAAAACAAAGTCGCATTCACAAGGCGTCCGAATTTTCATTCAGTACATGTACAGTACTCAAGTACTCTCCAGGAGGCCGAACGAAGAGGCCTACTCAGTAGTTCTTACCGTTCGAAAGTTTATAGAACCGCCATTGTTACCGAGTAAGTAGCAATCTGACAGCACAGATTCAACGAAATCGTTTTTGCAGCGAAAATTTCACGAGCCTAGTGTGCCTTCTCGACATTGTGATAGTTTAGTTCGTGATTCGTGACCGAGAATCGTGATTGGGGACTCGATTCGTCCAAGTGGAAAAAGGCAGCGCAGCGACCAACAGAACAGCAGCGACCAGTTCGACCTTAAAAAGTCATTTGCCGTCGGTTGTTCCGTTCGTGTTTCTCGCGCAAGAAAGTGAGATAATTCGGGAACTTGTGCTTCCAGCTAGATTAACATGTCGGACACGAGACGTCGTCGAAAGTCTAATCAATCGTGTGGTTCCGATGACCTCTCGGACTCTGGCGAGGAGTTGAACGCAACGAAGGAGACCCAGGTTAGTTGATACGAAAACGTTTTTCTGCTAGATATTTCAAGAACTTCAAGAGATGCAATTTTCATTCTTTTTTCCCTTGATTTTTATAATGTTTCGAGCTCTATTTATCCAAGTTTCTGTTTCGTGTTTAACTGGATCAAAATTTTGGCGAAAGACCCGATTAAGCGGATTAAGTAGACTGTTGTAATACTTCTGTGTATAATTCTGAACTAGGGAAAGTTTTCTGTGTTCGATTTACCGGCAATTGGCCTCGCGATTGTTATAATTTCCATCCGTATGCGAAAGTATTGACACTCTAGAGTACAATTTTTTGTGCATTTATTATCCATGTACACCCACACTTGTGTGTTTTTATACTTTTGTACTTTTTTTGCATATTCCTTTTATAGAGCAGCGAACAAACCAGTGGGCACCAGGATTCAGAGTGTGACGTATATCCATCTGATTCGGATGTTGAATCTCAGGATGGTGCATCTCAAGATGGTGCATCTCAAGATGGTGCATCTCAAGATGGTGCGCTAAGGGAGAGTGGAGATGGCCAGGAAGAAGAGAAACCTCAAAAGAAGTTAGATGATGATGAAGATAGAAGGAATCCACAGTACATTCCTAAAAAAGGAACATTTTATGAGCACGATGATCGAACTGCAGATGAAGTTACAGATAATAATGCAGAGCCACCAAATGAGAGGGAAACCAAAGAAAAGAAAGTATGGAAAGATAAAGAAGACAGATGGGATCATGATCGATATAACGATGAAGAGCAAGCACCAAAGAGTCATGAAGAGTTGATAGCAGTTTATGGATATGATATAAGGAACGAGGAAGGCCCACCCAGAGCTCGAAGAAGAAGAAGATATGGGTAAGCTTATGTTTACCAATGTCAAAAGATACAATATCTGTTTCTTTATATATTTTATTTGCTGCAGCCGTGGTCCTAATAAATATACACGTAATTGGGAAGATGAAGATGCGTATGGAAAACCAGGGACTAATGTTACCACCAGAAATAAACGGTTTAATAGAAGCGGTGAAGATTTTCCTGCTCTAGGAACTAATAAGAACGCTTCCCCACAAGTAGAAGAACCAGTAATTTCATCAGCTTGGTACAGTAGTAAAAACAAATCCCAGAATAAAGTACAAAACTTTCCACCCTTGCAAACTCAGGGTGATAGTCCAAATACAAAATCTAGCAGTACATCTAATGCTCACACGTGCGTAATGTTTTTAAAATAATTAAAGTTACTCATATAATTTGGTTGGAAATGCTAGTTGAACATTTTAACTTATAGAAATGAAAATAAAGCTCCTAATGAGCCTACAAATCCAGCCTGGAAGAAGGACACAAAGAATTCGTCGCATACTCAAAGCAGCAATGGAAATACTGGAGCAGGTGGTGATGCAGATCAGTTGGTTAATGCGAAAACGTCTCCAAGAGATAATAACAAGAGGAACGTCCAAGAGTCTGTAAGCTTGGCAGCTAGTAGAACTCGGGGGCGAGGATTCAGGACGAGCGTTAATAACAATATGGTCACCAATAGAACGGTTGAGACTAAACCAAAGGGACGTGGAGCGGGCCCAATCACCGCTGAGAATAAAAGAAATAGTACTATACAGAACGACGATGAACAGCAAATTACGCACGATATGAAACATATTAGCGTTAATGATGGTACACAGTATCACCAAAGTGGAAGACACAACAGTAAGTGTTTAATGTGTGTGTATGTGTTATTTGATGCTACATTCTACATTGATCTTTTTCAGAGAACTTTTATGGACAGTCGTCTAACCAACAGAGATCGAGCACAGTACCTCCAAGAATGCAGCAACAGCAGTCTCATACACAGCAACAGCAACAATCGCCGCAACAACAATCGATTCAACAGCAGCAAGACGGTGCTGCTAACAGACCGAAACGATACTCCAGTTTACGGCAACGCCCTACCGTGTCTGAGAATCCGGGACAACAGAATTACACACCACAACACACACAGCACGGGCAACACAATCAACATAATCAACATAATCAACACAATCAACATGGATATTTCCCTCCTCAAGGTAACAGAAGAGTCTAGAAATATTTTTCTATGGCATTACTTCTAAAATCTGTTTTTGGGTCATCGATTGTAATACACATTTCATATTAATGCGTAACTTTATGTACATGTGCCTAGCTGGAAATTCAAGAGGTGTTTTAGAGTCGCAAGGTAAGGCAAAGTAGAGTTGTTTGGTCGATTGCGCGAACCGTTTTCTTGCATCTACGTAATTTTTGTATTTCTTTAGAACTAATTTTATGCCAAGACTGCGTGAACGTGCATCTGCGTATGTATATATTATTTGATGTAAACTTTATTTGATAGGATATCCACAAGGTCATTTCGAACAACCCGCGCCTGTTGCTGCCGCAGCCGCTCCCATAGCTGCACAACCTGTTATTCCTTTGCCACCCAATGGTCAACCTGCTAGCTATGCTCCACCACCGTTTTTGGTACCGCCACCGCAGTTTATTTCTCCTCAGACGGCTCCACCTAGTATAATTAATTATGTTTCCGGTCCGAACGGACCAGCATTTCAACCAAATTATCAAGGTTATCAAGGATACAGTCCACCGGTGCAGGTATAGTTGTGATTATAGGGATACTTATTTTCATTATTCTTAGATTTTCATGGACATTTGTAATTTGTTAGCCACAACGTCCCCCACCACCGCAAGAATTGTTTCAACCGCAAGGTTGTACTTACTACAGTCCAGCACAGCAACAACAACAGCAACAGCAGTCGGCTCCAATGAGACGGCCCAAGGCTGCTATTCCAATTCTCCCACCACCGGACAATCAACATCAGAGTAGTAGAGGGAGAGGTAGAAGCATGCAGCAACAACAAATGAATCAACCCGGTAATATGCAACAAACTGACCAAGAGGTCAAAGATAATTTGGTGCAAGACGAACAAAAAACTATAACGGAGCAGTTTGATAGTACGTTGATCGACGAACAGACTGTGCAACTTGAAGAAACGGAGAAAAATGAAGATTTAAGTGCAATAACGAATACTGTGATCGAGGACGAAAGAAAAAATGTTACAGACGTTGATATCGATACAATCGTGGACTCGCAAGTTGTTACGTCGGATCCAATAAAAGAAATATACGCTAACGATTCGATGAAGGTTACTATAGATGATCAAAATATTATACCTCCTAAATCTTTGCATACAGTCATGGAAAAGACTGAGAAAGATTCAAGCGTAACTGAAATCGCTACGCCTGAAAGCACAGTTGTGGAAGAAGCAGCAGCTTGAAAGGATGTCGCACAGGTTTTAATACTTTTTGCAAAAGACGTAATTGTGAATCTTTGTGAGCACGAGTACGCATTATATTATAACGATGCCGTGTAATATTAACGAAATTACTATACAGTACGTGTAGTGAATTGGTTTTCACAGGTTGCTTGCGAAACACCGTAGGAATTGGATGTGTGCGTGTCTACTACATATGTATTTTGAATGATTTTATGTAATTCCAGCATATTGTTGTATATTTCGTAGTTTACATTTGGAATAATGTTTCGCTACGAATTCTATCGACTTGCTGCTACTATTACATCCTTTAATATTGTTAAATTACTTTCATTTATGAAGTCTACTAATAATCAATTATTAGTGGAGAGGACTAGTGTTGAATGTATTATTATATGTATATCGAGTATTAACGCATACAGCATCTATGGTGAGGTGGTTAATAAATCGATATATCTTTTCAATACAACGGCTATTGTAAATAGATTGTAGTCAGGTCAGTAACCTCAATATGCATTATGTCTTGTGTACAAACACGTTTGTACTGCGATTTGTTGATTAAATAATCACTACGTAATCTTACTTCTGTTCCGATAGCGAAGGAACATCTTTTATTTGCATGCATTGCAAAGAAAATGGTAATTATTATAATTTAGCTTATCAACAAACTGTAGTTAAGGCTAATTACTAATCTTGTCATTGATTACATCTATCGAACTCTTGGTAACAAATGCGAGAACTTGAAATCATGTTCAACTCTTTCTTCTTTTTTTATACTACGCTTACGACAATATGCTTTGTTGCTGGCAAGGTGGAATGGAATGATAATATATTGATAAGAAGTTTTTTCATACGTGACTAAATTTATTTTTCCTCTTTTTTTTTTCAATTTATCAAGGTATACAGAAACCAGATGTAAAAATTTACCGATCAGGTTTAAAACCTTTCGTTCAAGAGGATAGAACATTGAGTGATCGTACTATGGAATTGATTCCTGTGTTAAATAATCCTCGTACGTGATGAAAATGTAATATTAGTGAATTAAAGATAGGTTCCATTGAGTTTACGTGAAATATTAGGAATATTGTTCACAGTACGAGATTTACGTTGCATTATATTTATAACATAGTAGTAGTAGTAGTAGTAGTAGTAGTAGTAGTTACATAGATATATCTTATTCAACTTTTTATATACGATTCATCAGCGCCTTTGGAATATCGTTAAAAAATGATAGGTACAATAACGATCACGATGACGAATACGATGATTCGATTACAAAGAATAACGTGCAAACGTGCACGCGCATCTATCGTTTTAGTTGACGCTTTGCGAGAACGAATTTCGAACTTGTCCACCGATAACTATTATTATTATCGCAATAAGTACATTTAAAATAATTCGATGTTTTATTACATCATCATATTCGGATAAAATTCCAGTGTCTACCAATTTTTACGAAAGTGGAAACAAAATACAATCGATTTTCCAAGTTTCATCTGTTATTTAAATTCTATCCAATGGAACATAGCGTCTTTTCATGTAATTATCGATTACCGTATATCTTACCATTACAGTTGAAATTACATGTAAATAAATTACACTTATGAATCCTACTGGGCGTCTGAGAGTCACGTTCACCGAGATGTACTTACGATCACTCGTGTTTTTCGTTTTGTTGATCAGTCGTTATAGCGCTCAGCGGTATAATCTCCGTGTTTCGTTGAACGTTGTTGTTATTTTTTGATGTTATTCGTGTTGTCGTGGTCCGAGATTTATTTATTCTAGGTAGATTAGATGAACTCGCGAGGTACCCGCGTTGAAAACGCGAATCATTTCCTCGCGTGCATCGAAATGAACGCCTAAATTCCTTTCGAAATTTTCCTGAAACGTAAAAACGGTTGAATTAAAATGATTGAACGGTTTTGAATTTCAGTTCCAGTTACTCAATAACCGGGTTATTTCGGTTTAATTTTTAATGTAAACGATAAGATAAATCGTTACGAAAATCAATCGAAATTGTTCGAACGTTAGTTACGCGTCGATTCTGTGTGCCGTGCGCGTCAAATGGTTTGTGAGTACAACTTTTCTTTAAAATTGAGAAGAATATAGGTGTTTTCGTTAAGTTTTTGGCAAGTAGAACTTTTCTTCTTCTCTCAGTCTTTGACGAGAGAAACTTTGAATCGATAGAAAGTACCCCTATGTAACGCGTTCCAATCGTATCGTTGTGGGAGGTAGTAATTCGTTCAGGGTGTTTTAATACATGTAGAAATGGATATTTGTTAAAAGTAGCCTTTCATTTGATCGATATTTGTCTTTTTTGTTACTTCTGAGTGGCAACCAAGGAAAAAAGAAGCATAAATAGTTGAATTTCGCAAAGTTCGTTAGTGGCCTTGAGCGATTCAAACTTTCTGGCCGTTTCGCAGGCGCGCGAAATTTCAAAAGTAGTGAATCATCATACTGTAACATGTTACAGATAGATGGCCTATTGGTAGGCTTCTTGCCAGCTACACTTACCGACAGTAGGCCCATTAATAAGCTTCTTGTCGTTGCCGCATACCGACTGTCGGTCTATTATCGACCTTTTGCTCTGACACTTATGAATTGATTCTTATGATAACCAATGAGACGTTCAGCCATCATCGGTCGATAAATTGTTAGGGGTTATTTACCTACCTAAGGAAAGCTTTGAGATTCCAAGTTTCAAAGCAGTTTAGCATTCTGTAGAAATATATCTCGACAGATACAAGAAGAGAATCGTCGCTCACCACGTACATTGTAAATCTAATGAATCGAATATGTTTGAAACCGTCAAACTATACGAAAAAATAGATTTAGCCGTCTTACACGGATAGAATATGAAAGGTGTCGAATACCTGTGTAGGATGCGTTCCTACAAGGAGCAACATTTTCGCCCATAAGTGTTCCTTTGCTCGTCAAAAATCCCCCCGAGCGTTACTTGAATTTCACGTAGGATTTATCAGTTCTTCTGGTTTCATTTACGCGAGAAGGTATCGTCGATATGCACCTCGTTATTTCTTTTTGCTCGTGTTAGATGGTAAACGCGTCGATCTTGTCAATTATTTTCTCATGAATGAAACACGATCGTGTCTTTTAACGAGGTTGCTTCGGTCCATAGAAAGCTGTTCGACAGCGAACGTCGATCAGATTTCCAGATGAGGGAAGCTCCATCTGGAGTCCATTGTTCATGGACTCGACCGCGAAATCGAAACTTTTTTCGCTCCGAAGGATCTTATGGATTCTACCTTGCGACAAAATCTAATAAATAGTCGATGACAGTAAATGATAAAAGCAGAGGTTGTTTACCGCTCATGAAGTTGTAGATCAAAGGATTAACCGCGCTATTGAAGTAGCAGAGGCCGTGTATGATTAGGGTGACAGAGTTCATCGTCTTGCTCGACGGTAGCTTTATGGTGTATCTGAAACAGTAAATCGACTCGTTGCGTTCTTCGTTAAACGAATACTCTAGAACCTCCTTTATCCTCCTTTATCGAGTTCTGTTTTCATTTTCTCTAGTTGTACGGTTCCTGACAATTGAACTAATAGTTGTATCAATTAGAACTATTTTAAACAATTTGAACTGATGGCAAACGAGCTGGAGACAGATTCGCGAGCTTCAAATTTATACAACTATTAGCCAGATTGATCAGGAATGATAGAATCGTAGGTAGGTTGGGTACGAGAAAGTTAATACCTGATAATGGAGAATACGTGGACAGGGAAGAAGCAGATGGCAAAGGTGATGACAACCGTGACCAACATTTTCGCTGCCTTGCGTCGGGATCTCAGCTGTCCCTCGGGATTTCCTCCTCCGGAAGGAGGAGTTTGGCTCAACTGCGAGGCCCGTGCCGGCACTACAAATACGTGCAATAATTATTCATTTCGAGGACTTGCAGCAATCTTAGAATACACATCGCGAGGTGGATATTGTAGATTGCTCGGGAGCTTTTAGTCTAGCAATATGAACGTTTTAAGCGCCTACGATCCCGTGAGGTTAAATGTCGCGTTAAACACGATTGTTACGGTTCGGAAGCCCGAATGCTAGGAGCATCGATAAGAAAAGGTGTCAGAGAGTAGGTTCTTCTTACAGTTATGTCCAGGAATGTTGTTCCTCCAGAGGACCCTGATGATCTGCCAGTAGGCTACGCTCATGAAGATCAGTGGTCCAATGTAATGGAAGATCAGCTTGATGACGGTAAAAGTGATTTGACTCTCCGAGCTCCAAGATATGCTGCACTGCGTAAACACGATCATCTTCACTCTGAGGTGTTTCGGCGGAGTTACGTGGAGCACCACTAGTTCCGGGATATCTGCGCAAATGGTGAATAACGGATGCTTTTCTTCCGAATATGTATCTCTAAAAATAAGACGTCGAGTGCGCTAATCTCGAAACGAGTCTCTACCGTGTGTACAGTACGAGGAGTAGCGTTCGCATTTACATATTTCTACAAAGAAATGGTCAATTTGAGGATTTATTATTTAGCAGTTAAGACATAGGTGTAAACTAAGCTAACCCTTTAGCCTGTAACAACGTGCGAGACACGTGATCAGGAATTCGAGTACAGAAAAGAATCAGACACGTCGTATGAACGTCGCGTACAAGGGACTTGATATTTGATTAAATCGTAGACCAGGAATTAAACAGCGATAGATATCTGAAAAGTCTCGGTAAAGTCATATTACACGTTTCAAGGATGTTCCCGTTAAGTGTAAACAATAATGTATCGTGCGTCTCGCTGAAGTAGGTAACGGAGAAGGTTACCAAATAGTAACGCTACCGCCCAGATTCCGATGATCGCAGTTTTCGCTCGTCCCGTTGTCGTCTTGAAGTCGAGAGGGAAGCATATCGCGTACCATCGGTCTATGGATATGAAAGTTAGGGTCAATATGCTCACGGTCACCGACACTGTCTGGAACAAACACGAAACGAACATGCAATAGTAGACTAGAACGGTAGTTTTCATTAAACAATTCTCGACACATATAGTCTTAAATTATTATTTTCGAGGATAAAGTTACGTTCTCCTCGTGTATCGTATCTAGAACAGCTCAAAGGAGCTGTTCCGCTGTTTCGATTACTACCACGGATTGTCTAAGGAAAAAATTAATCGTCCTTATTTGCAATTCTAATCCTTTCATTCATGAAATTTCCATAATTTCCGCACCGCGCAGAATTTCCATGTTCCATCGGAGATCAGAGATAAACGATAGAGCGAAGGTAGTAATAAAACGCTTAAGAGTCGCTGTAACTACAGCTACATACTTCGGCACACCGCACGAAAAATTCTACCTTCGTTGGTAAACAAGCTTCCGTTTACATACGAGGATGCGAGGGCATTTATTTCACTTTTTCCAGTTTGATTGGGCGCACTTACGCGTTGCGTAGGCATACCCACGTTTTGACTGTCGATCCGATAACGTGCTTTATTCGCGGTCGAGCAGCCAAAGGGGGGCACGTCATGAATAGAAAACGAAGGTCTAGAAAATACGAGCAAAAGATCCTACAAGTCCCGTTTCTCGAAATTGATCAAACTGTTTCCTCGTTACCATATTTCTTCTGTATGTTTTTTTTTTTTTATGACATAGGATTTATCGCCGCGCGTTTTTGCCGACGAGTCATCCCCTGTATCATGGGTCGAGAAGGGAGTAGAACTTATAAAAACGATTCGGGCACGGTGTTTTGACCTACATTTCTTGTTGTATTCATAAAACGCGGCCGGACAGGCGAGTGAAAGATTCATCGGGCAATTACCAGCTTATCGGGATCTCGAATCGATCATTAAGTAAATTGGATTTCAGATAAATGCGTCGTGTGCGCGCGTTCGACGGCGTTGTGGAGGTTTTTGCGTTCCGTTTTACGATGGACGGTGAATTAACGCGATAGCATGCCGTTGAACGTTTCTCGCGTGATGCCTTTTCCCAGTGGGGTCGGGTTGACGCGTTTAAGAGACCGTAGTTGACGCTGTCGATTGAATTTCGGTATTGTCGTCAAAGGCCTTGTTACGGAGTTGCTGCGCAACGTAGGTGTATTCGAAGTGATCGACGTCGGTTGACCGTGCAAAGTAGACATTCTCAACCTTGCCATCGGAGACATTAGTCCACCCTCTAATTAAGCGTTCAACCTCGAAGCAGCTTTTGACCCGCTTCAATCGAAACGCGACTTTTGATCTGTTATGCGATAAGAAGTGATTCACGAGCTACCAAGAGGCGCCCACAAATAGAGTGGTAATTCGAAGTCGCGCGAGGACCACCCGCAGAAAAGAGCACAACTGTTGGGCTTGGAAAGCTGTTCTAAACACAAGATTCTAATCGTTTACCTCTGCTGGCGTTTACTTGGTATGCAAAAATTGAAGCCTCTTCTAAGGCTTTTCTCTACTAGCTAAAACGTTAAGAAGGTCATTCGTACCTAGAAGCTTCAAAGTCTACATCTTTTTTAGCACTAATTTTGAAAAAAAAATTCCAAGAGAAGCGCCTTTAAACATTCACACGACCCAGATTGCTCTCAAATGAACACCCGCTCGACAAAGTACGAATTACGAATGAAACACGCGCCATTTATTTCTCTGTTTCCTAGCCTGCTCCCGAGTTTTTAATACGAAAAACATTAACGAGTCCAGGACGGTAGCTCTTAGTCACTCGAACATGAATATTCAAAAAAAGAATGTAACAACTAAGAACGTTTCGTTGTATGTATTCCATCGATACTCGCGAATTTCCACGTCTCGTGGAGATTAAAAGTGATCATGTGGGAGTTTCCCGCGCCAAGATCCGATTTAACGGCGCTTTATGTAAACGAAAGTTGAACTCGGTTCTTTTCGTCGTGTAATCTAGACGTAGCAGCGAAAATTAATTGGAGAACTAAGAATCGTTTATTCCAAGGTAGATAACAGTACCGTACAACCCTGGGGATGCTTTAATTCCAGCGAAAGGAAGAGGTTTGCAGCAACCGTTGCAACTCTTCGAACAATGGTTATCGCGAGTTGGAAGCACGATGCTGATGCAAAGAGATTACGACGACGTAGCTTTCTCGCGGCGGACGATTTATCATTTTCTCTCCGTGTTTTGTTTTAATAGAAAAGCCGCGAGTGGATGATTCAATTCTCGCCCCGCGACGGACACCCTCCTGCAACATTATTTATCATTCAATCTTCACTTTCGATATTAGCTTACTCGGTCCGCAGAATTTTACAATGCGCCCTCGAGTTCGCTTATCACCGCTCTCTGCAAAGCGAATATTCCGCGCTGTCGCGCAACTAATTTTTCCCCGTTTGGGGCCAACGGAGTTATCCCTCCTACTCCCCCAACGTTTTTGTTTCGTGAGCGCGAGCGACGAGTGAAGGCGGGGAACGCTGTAATTCGCGATAAAACCGAACAGGAGTTAATTCCTCTGAAAATAACTCGCCACGGTGGAATAGTTGTTTTTTTTTCACGGGTGTCCCCGTTTCTCCTTTTGTAATAGTTGCTCGATTTCCGTCGTCCAAGAGAGCAAACGCGTGGCGCGAGGACTCGAAGATCGCGTTCGAGGCGCGTCAAACTTTATATTCATAGAGGTTTTAAAGGTCGATCCTTATCTGCCGCGCTCGTAATAATTACAGTCGGTCAAGGACCACTCGATGGGAAGATATTCAGCGTGTAATGCGAATCGATCCGTTGGAAAACGGAGTTCCTGGGTTTAATGCGCCAGAGCAAATTGTTCCAAAGCGAGCTTTCGCTGGTCGTTACCGTATCTAGGATACTTTCCGCGCAATTAGCCGCCGGGGTTCAACCGTTGAGAAGGAAATACGTCTTAATGTATTCGTCGTAGACGCAATTCCAAGTACACGCAGAGGTAGATGTCACGGTTGAAAATTGCACAGACGAAATTAGTTTGATTAGGTGGCTCGATTCGATTGGCTCGAGTCTCGGACACGGAGGTGTTGACGGAAAGGAAACACGTCGCGGATCGAGTAATTCCGCTTGGTAGCCAGGAGGCTGACGGATGGCTTGCGCTCGTCGACCAAGCAAAACGCATTGTTTTCTTTTTTTCACGCCCGTTCTATCTGGTGCGAAACGATTGTTTGCCACGCTAGACGACACGGAGCACGTTTTAATTAAATCTGGGCTATCTACCGGTCGCACGCGCAACTGCGTCCGTCACGGCAGCTTAACTTGTGCGTGATAGCGACAATGCCACTTGCCGCTTTACGTCTCGTTCACCAGCGATCACGCCCGTCACCATTAAATCGACGAGAACTAGACCAGAGATGATAACGCATCGGGTATCGAAATCGTTTCTCCGAGTTGTTTTTGCTGTTCCTAGCTACCTATTAATCAGTGAGATTATCGTTTCGGTGGTCGTCCCTTCGAATGGTATCGTTGGTCGAGGACGAAGGAAACGGCATTAGGTCGGCATTCTGAAAAAATTATGCGATCAACGCAGTCACGAGAAGGAGTTATTCTAGGTGAAATATCACCTAGATAAAACTACTGGCTGACTAGGGTCGACTACTTTACCGTTGCGATACAGTACACGACACGCGAAGCTTTATATCACTAGCCAGCCGGTCTCGTGTCTTCCGGGTTTAGGTCCCGACGTTGTGGATCAACGAAACGCGCTTCGTCCGCCTCTTTCACGCTCAATATTAATTGCATCGTAACAGTTTTCATGTTATACTTCCCCAGTTATTCCAACTTTGTATTATTTGCCCTTTAATTTTCAACATTCGATTGAATTTTGCTGTTTCGAAATCTTAAATTCCCTATCTTCGGTTATTCTCAACACGGTTAACATATTCGTTGTGATTCTTTTCTTTTCGTTTTGATAACTATTCATCTTTAATTCCGCCAAGTAATACTCGACACGTGTCACACGATATTATGATGCAATCGTCTCCGATAATTACGTGTGACTTTCATAACTCGAACGTGCAAATTACATATTTGCTCAAACTTTCCGCGTTTTTACGATCCACGTTACACTTTAACGGGAAACATAACCACAATCACACACGTGGCCATCAAGTCGAACACACCGACTTGTTTGTCTTGTAGACTCCTTTCGTTCGCATATACTTCCAGACACTGTTTAGTATTATTTTAATAATCGTGGAAATTTCATCCACATTTCTCAATTTTTCTAACGAGTAAAAAATTGTACTCGACACTTTAAATTCATCAAGATTCAAGACATGAATTGCCACAAAATAGTTGTGTAGGAAAGAAATTTGTTTAAAGAGGTGTCTTAGACGAGCCTAATGAACCCTCTGTACGCAGTTTTGGTAGGTTCTCGCCTAACAGTGAACCTAACATTCACGTCCAACCATCGCGTGTTTGTCTAACGATCCGTTTGATCTCCGAAGAGAACCGAGCAAATTGGGACGAGTAATGTATAAGTAACGAGCGTCGTTCCACTTTTCTTCCGAAACGCTCGAGATTCCGCGTGGATTCCGCGAGAAAAAGCCCCAGCTCGAAACGTTACCACTCAACGACACGGAATACATTTACGAGCCGGTGGAACAAAATCCCGAGTCGTTGTCGTTACACGGTTCACGGGTCGCGAAACCCTGGCAATTTTGCCATCCGTGCACGGGATTGATGCAGCCGCGAGTCGTAAAGAAGCATAATCGGTCGCGGTGCGGCGATTAACCTGAAACTTTTACCCGCTTGTCCCGCGTGGCGTTTAAATCACTGCCAATGAGGGGGGTGGAACAGAGTTATGGCAACGCAAAGATTAAACGCCACATATTTTCCATCCACGCGATGAAATTTTTAAGGGGATGTACTGGGGGTGCTATAAAAACGACCTAATGGAGGATCTTTGTACTTTTTTTTTAGACCAAAGTAGTATGCACATTGAAGGATATTTCTCACCGATGGTCTTCAGCTTTCAGATTAATATCATAAATAATTTTTATGTTATAAAATTGTAAAAGTGTAGTTTCCTCCTTCTGGTACACTGGTCCAGCGTACATACCCTGGGGAGCGACGGTATCTCCATACGTTTCTGGAAGTTAGGCCACTCGAATGGAGCTCGGAATTCTAGGCTCCCTGATTCCTAACGAGGCCGTGCTAGTTTGCGATTGGATTAAAAGTCGAAAGATGTCCACGACATCATTTCGTCCCTTTTTTGCTCGGAAACATCTCGTGCCCGAGGCTGGTAGGGTATTTCCCGCGGGCTTCGACTACTCAACGTCGTCGTTCATACAAGTATCTATCGAACGCTTTCCCCGGGGACGCTCAAATATATGCAAAAATATATCCTGCCCCTCGCGTGGGATCAATTATTCAATCGGCCGATAAGTAACACGGTTTTCTCTCTGGATCGTGCAATAAAAGAACCGAGACGTGACGTGGGTGTAGAGGTCTCTTTTGTTCTTGAGAGGCAATACGTTACATTGTAGCAAAAATTGGGAGTTTGAGTAGAGGATTGTACACGATAGAACAAAGTAGAAAAGTTGAATGAAATGGGTGAAATTAATGCAGAAGATACTAATTGAAAGTCAGGTTAAAATAAAGAGAGATAGTCATTGGGATACGCGATTTTAATCATTCGCTGTTGGGCTCGCTCGACTATGAATATGAATACACGATGAGAGCGGGAAACAGGTAGACCAAGTGCGGTACACACGGCCTGTTGCTCGTGTCCTGCTATTGGTTTACTGGTCGGAACCTTTAGTTTGCTTCTGATGATCAATAAGGTCTGATTACACGAGTAATTACACCGTTCCTATTTCAGACGAGTGTCTTTGATAATCGACACGGGCCGCAGAGTAATTAAAGGGGATCTTATGGATTCGTTCGAATATCTCCGTTACCTACAATTATTTCTTAGGAGTTTAGACGAATATCAATTCTGTGTAGCAATTTATTCGTAACGTTCGACCCTTATTCCAACGTGAAACATTGCTTGATCGTATAATTTAGGTTGGCATTCCTATCGAACGAATAACAAATCATATTTTCTGTATCTTACGTTCGTCTATCCTTCGCGGGGCTTTCCTCTTCGTACTGCAAAGTCCTTATGCGATTAAGTCGATGTATAATTGGTTTCCTGGAGGATCGTCTACTGTAATATTTGCAAGTTACGGAGATTCAGAGCACAGATGGGAACTGTTGGTAGTTTCCACCTCGAATTTCCGCTACCTCGTAAACCTCTTCGGTCGCTGCGTGATTTTATACTAGTACTCGCGGGGGATAATTGTAGAGCTACTTTACAAACGAAAGTCAGTTTATTGACCGTACTTGAGACCGTATAATTTGGTAGGGAGACGTGTCGCGCACGTTACCAACGTGTCTTCTGGAAGTTAACCACGTGTGAAGTAACGTGTGCAGCTCCAAACCGTGGATACGAGCAGATACGAGCTTTCAATTTCCCGTGCAACTTGGCCTTTTCACGTAGAAACTTTTCCAAAAACACATTTTCTTAAACCTGGAAATTTCTTCTCTTTGCTACCACCGGTACTTCCCCGCTCCATCCGCTCTTCAAGAACTACCTTTTATTCGTGGTTGTAAAGAAACGGAAGCCCCTCGAATTTCAAGGAATACTTATTAAAAAAAACTGTCAACGACAATTTTGAAAGAATATCGAGTTTGCGTTGCGATTTACGCCCCGAAGAAAATCACGCACGAGGGTAAACTCGCGTCCGCGAACTCTCGTTACGCGTTGTGCTCCGTCTCTTTGACTTGCACGTACTTCCGGCAAAGGTATTCACCTACACGCGGCTCCTGTACGTTTGCAGACAAGAGTGTTGGTTCATCTCCTTTTTTTTTGCTCACTGTATTCACGAGGTATCTCTTCTTTCTTCGCGCGAGAATTTCACCACCGAGTCGTATTCCACGCGACGAGCTCGCGCGATAATTCTCGCGCTAAAAACAACGTCGCCCTCGCCATGTGCGGTCTTCGCTATAACTGCTTCGATGCGACCGCGACGCGGCGGTTCTCGTTGGAAAGGACGCGATTGTCCTTTGCTAAAAAATTGGACATAGAAAATATAACATTACGATATATTTTGTCTTCGACGTAGTCCTTGCAACCATTTAACTCTAGAAAGAATCTACAGCTTAGAGACTTTTCTATATTAGTATATACTAATTCATTTGTAATGTAAGGCTACTTGGCTTGAAAAGGTAAACATTGGAACTAAAAATCCTGTAAATAGGTTCTCCTTGGATAAAGCGTTCATTTAGTTATTAGAGACAGTAGACACGATGTTCCGTCATAGATCTCTAATTCCTCACTCTTTCGTAGTGATTTCAGTGTTTCAGTCGGTATACATGAACGAAGGATGCACGTTGGGCACCTAGAAACTCTGGGAACGAGTTGAGAACCTAGAAGCAAGTTATCGAGGGAGAAACGGCGTGCAACAACACGTTGTAAGATAATGCGATTTGGTCACCGGCTGAGAGGTACCTTGGTCGTGCAACCGTGTAGCTGCATCGGCTACCGGGCACGAGCAGGCGCAGTTTGTCAGTTTGCACATACGCTGGTGGTACACGCGTACATATTCAGGGGACATCCATGATAAACGAGCTGAACGATATTTCCGCGCAACTGTGCTCTCCTGGTACGATTGTAATACAGCTGATCGTGTTTTAAGTAGATGTAGAAACGCACGTGCTTCCACGGTGCATCGGTTGACCGTCTACGGTTCGTCGGACCCGTAAATCGAACGATCCACTCTGCATTATGTTCGAATGGTGCTCTAACTCACGCGACAGGCTTACTCGAGCTGTTTTATTGGACGATACGTTACAACAAACGTGTACCCTGAACGCAGTTTATTTAATTTAATTGTTTCATCCACCTCTGTGCTCTTGACAAACAAGTATGTTTCGAATTCGTGGTCTGTTATGATGAAAATAAAATAGTGTTGGAGAGCTCTTATATTTGTTCACATAACTGTTATGCTTTTTAGAAAAATCGTTGTATCGAAAATGAAGCCAAAAGTACCGTTACTCGTTGCGTAGTTTGAAATAGAAATTTGGAATTTACTGACTCGGTAGTTCCAGTGTTAACATAAACGCTTCGATCCTTAATTTGAGGCTGCGTTGGTAGTCGAACGTTGATTGTTAATGTCGAGGAATTATACCACACGTTGTCTCATTGTCAGTGTTTCTCAGTGATCACTAGATCCCTGGAGATCTATGAGATTCCATAGAAAATAAGAAGCGCGACATGGTATGCAAGCAAAATTATTCTATACTCCAAATTCGTCCTGTCGTGCTTTTTCTTCGTGAATTTTATTTCTGTCCTTTGCAAGTCTTCCTTTGCTAATTTGGTCGCGCGAACATTAACTATGAGAGACACTGCGGTATACCACACACTCATTACTCTGTTCCCTTATTGTCTGTTTGGACAGCTTCGTATTGGTATTATAAAGTAAACATCCTACAGGTTGCAACGATACATAGTGTCCATATCATTTCATTAGTATTCCGGTTCCTTGGGTAAATCATTTTTTACTATAACTCTGGTTGCTCATTTTTGGCGTACTTTTGATACAACTCCAATTTCTACCAACACAATTTATGATTTTTCAGAACGCCTCAGTCAAGATCAGAAAGCTCCTTAAAATTCAATGATTTTGCCTACATGACGGCAAATATTATAACAGGAGAGTAGTTATAAAAATTTGGTGGTCCAAACAAGCATCGAATTTAATTAAACGTTCCAACTCTATTTCTGACCTCACGGGATTGGTGTCAGCTGTATTGTTGACACAAATCAAGGATGAAATTCGTATTTTCTCATAGCGATTGAAAAGCAACATCGAATCAATTTCGTATCGCGATTTCGTTTCGCGTCGCGTGACAGTGCGAACTGATTGATGCGTTTCGCGTCGCATGACAGTGCGAACTGTTTGATGCGTTTCTAAGCGCTGATTAAAAGTTCGCGTGCGAATAAAAGTCGACAACGTCGGGGAGCATAGTGTAACTAATATTACGCGTGCAAAAATTGAATTATCGAAAAATAATTAATAAGGATTAGTAAGATAAGTCATTTGAAAAACGAAACTTGACCATCATCATATCATGTTAAGTAACAAAGTTAACAAAAATTCCTTCTTGCTGAAACATGAGCCCCATTTTACCATGCAATTTCCATATTTGAAATTTTCCATTCGGCCGATAGTTTTGGAGTTAGTGCTCTGTGTCACTTGGGCTGGGACACCCTGTAGATTCTCCCCGCGTATTTGCCCGTACGTCTTCGTACTGCTAACGCCGAAGCCCTGAAACAATACCCTAACAATAGGCTATAAAGCAAGTTCGCGTAACATTGCCTTGTACTCCGATACGGGAGACGATCTTTGTAACCAGTCTCTTTATAATATCGTGACGTAGTAAACTCCCCCTCTTCCAGTTGCTCGTAATCTTATTAAATTCCATCGCAGGATAAAATCCTATTAGTTCGCTGTACGAGTCGCTACTTATGCGAATCCTTCGGAATCTTCAGGTCGATTTGCTAACGTCAGCTCCACGCTTTAATTCATAATACTACATAGAATCTTGTTTCTGTTGCCAAAATAACACGTCGTTTATTCCAGGGCGACTAGAATTGAGAGCCAGGTTTATTTTTATTTAGACATTTGAGGGTTTCACAGCCCTGGTGCTTCATGGTTGATATTAACCGAGAAGGTATTCCGTGTAAGATACTTCCGACGTTTCGCCACCACTGAAGCTTCTTCTGCTCTAACTCTTCGTTTTTATGATTTTTAACGTATAGCTTTTATTAGAGTGGCTTCCGGCTATGAAGTTTGATTCATAAATTCAAGAGTAGATATACCCCGAAAGAATGTCCTCTTTTCAATTCGAGCAAATAATACTCACCTTGGGTATCATGACGCAATGACCTCTGGTTATTTATCGTAGATATTACACAAGATTGATGTTTATCGCAGACGTTAATCTCACGGACGATGGTTGAAATTTTCATCGAAAATGTTTTACGAAGCCTGACAGGATTACAATGACGTTGCATACAATAATAATATGCATCGATAGCCGAATGTTATTTCTCGATACCAGTAATCCACCAACTTTTACAGCTGCTATGTATAGAATTTGCATTTGGATCCTTCGAGTGGAATAACGTCGAATTACCAAGTTCGTTTGCTACAGGGGTGTGGTCGCCAACCTTTGCTATATTTATTCCGGCCGGATGCACGACACCGCGACAATCGCGTGCGAGGGAAATCGCGGTCTCGAACGACCTCTGGGGAGTCAGAGGACCTCGAGCACTACCGCACCCACTTTTAAGTTACTTTTCTATCCTCTCGCGATAGGGATGGTCACGAATCTAGTTGGTGAAGAAAAAGCCACCTTTCCACGTGGCGTAGAGCACGTGGCTCAGGAAGTTTGATAAGAATCGATAGATCGATGTACTTTTGTGGCTTTCTACAATGAACTTGGGGAAGTGCCCACCGATGCTTTCCATTTTCAGACAATTTTTCAACGAGTGTTTCATTAATATGATGATAGATGCTTTAACGTACCATAATAGAGGGTGAATATTTCCACTCGAGGGAGAAGCCTTTATTGATAAAAATTGAGAGAGTAATGGTTAAGGAAGTATTTTATATCGGTATCGCGACTACGTCTCTGGAAATTCTCGTTAAAAATTCCTGGAGCACGACCATACCTGCAATATAAATGAGTTAATTCATTGTTGGAAGTAATTCATTGCTAATTCACATTTAATACGATCCCCAGGGTGGTGGCCCGAATGTAGAGGAATGGTGGTAGCGAGACCAAGCAATTAGAAATATAAATAAAGTATCTTAATTAGAGTACCATAAACTTTGTATTTTTATTTAAAATTTCACTTTAAATTGCTATCAGCTTAATTTTAAACAATTGGTCGAAATAGCACATTCTCTGAGCCAGAAAGTTCTCCCTTCTCGAAACACAAATCGAAATTCGACTCTTCCATCGAATAAATTGCTCCAAGTTGGTTTAATTCCTCATCTATTACTCGAATAAAATTTTGCCTATTTCTGGAAGGTCGAAAGGCACTCTTAATTGCGGGACTAAACGCATTCTCGAAGCGACTTTGACGACATTCGCTGAATTCATTCCCGACTAAATCTGCGATTTAATCCCTAACCGAGTCGTTTTATACCTCCCAGCAATTCACGGCATCTCGTGTTCTTCAGGTTTCTTCGCCCTCGTGGATTTCGCGAGCGTTTGGCACCTCGCTCTTTGGCAGGCAGTTGAAATTCCGAAATAATTACGGAATGTTCGTTTATGATGTGGCTGAAATGATATTCTGCAACGTTCCCGATCGAAATACCCAAACACCTTCGGTTGTAGGTCCAAATATACCTCAAAACGGAAATTTGTCCCACGACAGCCATTCAGAACATTTAGCACGGGTACAAATGAGTTACGTAAATACACGCGCCCCTTTTGTTTTGCTTGTATATCCCGCTTGCTGTTAGTTTTTTACTCGGGCTCGTTATTGAGGCATTTTCACGAAAAACTTCAAAAGGGAACAAAGAAGTTACCGCGTTGAAAGCTGATTTTTCCGCGTTTTATAATTATATGCGTCCCTTTGGAGCGTTCGAATTGAACGGGTGACCAATAATAAATTCATAAGTCGCTGTCGTTATTCCTAATTTGGATATCCCATATTCGTTCCGCGTATTATTTCTTCGTATCTGCTCGAACACTGTTTCGATGGAATGGGAGGTGCGAAAATTGCGTTTCCTTTTTAATAATCGAATCGTTGCTGTATAGTTGTCTGTGTAAGTCAATCAACGACTTCGGACCAGTTCTTGAACAAACAGAACTCCTTCGCAGACACAAATGTCTTTATTCAAGTTTTAATTAACTCGATTACAAAATCCCTTCGCGTGGCTAATAACTAACGATGACCTCCTCCTCCCCTAACCACTGGAAAACCGATATCGCATTTGCTTCGAAATTTTCTCAGCTCTGTGGCGCGATTGGAAAGACCCGAGTGTGAATCGAATTATCGATAACGTCGTCGGTATTGAAATTTCCCAATTAAAATTTCTTATCGGGTGACACCCGCGGATTGGCGCTCGAATAATTTGTCGAACCGATGATATTAATGTATATTTTACAGCAGTACTTTTTAAACTTCTGTCGTTCCCAACTTCTTTTCACGAAATGAAATTATTGGAATTGATACTATTGATTGCAACGATAATATTACAAATTAATACAACTCGGTCGAATAATAATCACTAGAGGAATATTCAGATATTTAAATATAGTTAGAATCATATTTTCTAGGTTCCTCTAATGGGTATTGATCTATAATTTAAGGATCTCAGTCCTAGAGAATCGTTTCAGTTGCAGTGGAAATTATCTTTCCAAATCGACCGAGAAATTGCACAATTTCCTACTGCCGCATACATCACGTTGTAGTTCGACCATCGTACTATAGATGGCCAAAGGATGACGACGATTCTCGCATGAAATGATGCGAGGAGAAGGTTACTTAAGACCTGCGAGAGAACGGACTCGTTTAAAAAGGGTGCTCGCTACTTTAATAGCGCGTCAGTACGTTTTCAATAACGTGGTGGCGGGGTATGGCTATCAAGACATACCCAGTACGTAATTTTTGTAAACGCGAGGCTGTTGGCTGCCAATTTTTGCACCGACGCCTCCAGTTTATTCAAGCAACAATAGTGTGAAATAGATCAGAGTAGAATATATACATATGTTATTCACATTATTATAATACAGTGTTTGTTGTGTTCGTCATTCTGTGTGGTATAAATTGACAATCTGGAAATTGAATAGATATATATAGTCAACTTAATTAAGTGCCGAATTGATACAATAATTGTGAGATAGGAAAGGAGGAGCGCGTCGACGATGGCAATTTATCCTCGCGTGTATATCGGTGGAAAATAAATTTAAGTAAATGTTGCGTGGCGCGTACTTTTGCGCATACGAGAGTTTGCGGTAAATTCAATTAACCTCGTATTTGGGTAGGTTATCGCAGTTGAAATATAAATGCTGATAAAAAATGGCGCAGCGCTGGATTTGTATAAAAAGACACCGGTCAGGAAGGAAGTCAAAATTAATTAGTTTTTCAAACGAGTCTCGCGTGTTACATGCCGCAATTTGCGACGAGAAACCAGTGTCCTGCGATACTTTTGTCAGATTTAATTAATAAGACGGCACCTGGAAAATGAAATTCGAAACTCAGAAAAAAAGAAGAATAATAAAAGTACAACCTAATAAAAAAATCACTAATTTCTACTCAACGTAACTTTGTCTACTAAATTCACATTTCCCTAATGTTCGGCCACATCTGCGTTCGCCAGTAAATCCATCTTTTATTCATTCTACGAGATGCTAATTCGTATAAGAATGTCGCTGCACCCCTAACCGCGCGGTCTCGCCCGCCATTATCCCGAATTCGAATGCAATCGTTGGCAAAGCGGGCCGCGTGCCCTCGAAATAAATATTCCACGGATCCGCATTGGTATGCTGGGGAAACGAACGTTGCGTAAGCTGTAGCGTGGAGATAAATTACGTGAATCCGTTTTAAAACGCGCCCAGGGGACGTTTTCGTCGTTTACACGTCGCGTTCTTTTTCAATTAGAGCGCGCGTGAGAAGAGCGAGTTAATCAAGAGTGAAAGTCACGTTGGCGATCGGATTGTCTTACCTGGAGATAAGGGACGGTTTTGCAGAGAGCCAGACCAAGGAACCACGTCTCAGTGATGTCCCACACCACGGTGAAGGGAAGACAGAGCAGTATCACCAGAAAATCAGCCACCGCCAGGTTCACGATAAAGTAATTCGTGACGGTTCTCATCGTGTGGTTTCTGTACACGGCGATGCAGACGAGCGCGTTCCCCAGCAATCCAGCGACGAAAATCACGCCGTGGGACGCGATCAGCACCCACTCCAGGGCACTCGGGAATATGTAGTCCCATACGCACTCCTTGTACTCTTCGTCCGTGAGGAAATCAAGGTTGCTGCAGTTGGGCATTTTGTAGACTGTTATTTATCGTCGAGGCTGTTGTATGGGATTTCTTGGAAGCTCTGGTCAGATTTAACAAAGGTGGAAAGTAAACAATCACTCCTCGATGCTAGTGCAGGAATTCGATACAAACAATTTCTTCGCTCTGACGCTTTGGCGTAAAGTTCGCGTGTTCTAAGAAACAACAGTTTACAAGTTTAGTAAATTCAAATTATACATTGATTCTCATGCTCGGTGGAGCATATTTTTTGTAGTGTGTTTACTAGCACAGTTCTTTTTCAGAAGAGCACTTTTAGGTTTTCCAGAATCAAGACTCAAAGTAAGATCTCTCTGCTCTGTAATCTTCCTCATAGAATGAGTACATAAGCATCTTGAGTGGCACTAACGTTGGCGGCCTGTACTCGGTTCCATACTGAAAGAGCCGAAATGCAGGGCTCGCTTTAACTCGCCATAAATCTGCGAAAATGTATCATAGCCTCGTAAAAAGAGCCAGGATTAAAGGCCAGCCTCCAACATTTAACGTTCCGTTGATAAAAGTTGAGAAAAAAAAATTGGCTGCGCCCGCAATTTTATTAAACGAACTGTTGACATCACGAGTACCTCTACATGTTTTGCAACATTTAATTTGAGCTCTGACATCAACCTGGAAAGGTACGTGTAATTTGAGTTGTCCGCGCGTATAGAGAGAAAATAAATAGATTAATTCAGGTCTATTAGACCAAGGCCATTGTTGGTAGAACGAACAATTGCAACAATGTGGAAAATACTGTTCCCGAGGGTCTGCAACTTTGCGCCAAAGCGTCGAGGCGAAGAAACGGAGAAGTAAAGAGTGATTATTCACTTTTGTTGTCTGGTTATTTTGAAAATTTCGATGTAGCAAATCGATTCTCTCCGCTGGACTCTGTTTCACGAATCTGTTCAGCTCGCATCCTCTCGATTTCACCACTTGGAGAAAGTTTCCACGATGAACGTCCCGCAGGACAGAGCGTCGAACGGCCGAACAAAGACGAAAAGATATTCCAGCGTCGCGATGCTCCACCAAGTTGCCAGTTTCTTTGCGCTTCACCAATGTCGTTCACTTCGCTCCAATTTCCATAGCATTACAGCTAATTCTCATCGTCTTTTACCCGTCCGTTCCCCATTGGCGTCACTCGATAACCCGAAGAGTGTCCAGGGATCATCGAGGGCGGCGTCCTTTTTATCCGATTAACGTCGCGGCTCCTCCTCCAGAAAAATTAAGAAAAAAAAAAAACAAAACGGTCGTCAGGGCCAAGTGGATCGCGAGGCGAGTTCCCAGAGATGTTTTCCAACCCCCTGGTCACGCGACCTCGACGCGTCATATCCAAGAACCCGGAAACTTTGTCCCGTCGTGTAGGAGAGAAAGAAAGTTAGGCTTGGGGAAAGTTTTGGACGCGGCGTGTTGCGATTTCCCAAGTGTCGTCCCGGTTAACGAACTTCCCTCTGACAAATGCTTCGACACTTGACGGCCTGATAAGAAATTATTAGCAATTTGGCCAGGGGTTCTTCTTCATCTGTCACCCTCGAGCCTCGAGTGGCCTGTGGGAGAATGATAAAGGAGGGAGGGTCAAATTTGGGGGAGTTTAGTTTCCTGAAATTTTGACATTGGTTCTCTGCTATAGTGTTATCAGTTCTTTTTCAGATATTAGTAGACGGAGATACGAAGAAGATGCTAAATTGTCTGTAATCTCTTGTAAGGATTTTATATTCCTGGATACTCATAGGATGAAGAACTTTAAAAAATGTGAGCTTCTCCACTATTGCCTTCAGCTATCGAATCGATACATAGAGAAGTTTGTTTCATCTCTTGAAACAAGAAGTGGATGGGTCCACCTCGAAGCAACTCCCTGCGTTTTATCTCGCACCGCTGGAACTTGTGTTCCACGGTTTCGATTTTACTTTGAGCCTCGCTCCTTCGAATTCGCATCGAAGAGTTCCGAATAGAATTCGATTACCTGCGGTGGCGGTATAAAATCGTTTGGGAATCGGTAAAGCGAATTTCGTTGTGGAAGTTAATATTAGAAGCGAACGACTAGCCCCACCGAGTTTATTTTCGAACGTCGCGGCAAGTCGCGGTGAGCGTTAAGGAACGTTGAATGCGAGATTGCGGATTTCCTTTGGTCGCGAGAAACGATAAATACTCGATCGACGCCAAAGGATCTCGAGACGGAGGTAAACTCCAAGATCCTTGGGTAACACTTGGAAAATTGTTTGCCATGCTCTCAGTTGGTTCTGGACATTGGAAACAAAATGATCGATGAGATTCATGCATCCTAAAAGCTTGGAATGAATCATTGAAATTTAAATGCATATTTGTTAACTACTTCCGAGGACAGCAAAATGGCACACAGAGTGGTCCGTGTTTACCCTCGAGAATGACGACTACCGCTTGAACAGAGGATCCCAATGGATTCCAGACCTAATTGAAATTCTCATTATACACGGTTAGAAGTTTACGGTAGCGTCGCGACGGAATTGACGAACCTAACTCGGTAACATGATTGCACGTCTATTAATTGACTGGATCGGCCTCCTGTTCTCCTAAAACTCGTTAATCGACGTTAATGAACCTCACGGGTCGTGGACGGGCGCGAGGGCGTCGTTTGCTTTTGCCGCGGGAAAAAACTCTCGATAAGTAACGTCCTTCAATCTTTTCCCAGCCAACCAGCGGTCAGTTTAATTGTGAAAAACGAAACCCTCAATTATCCAATTAATCTTGCGCGTTTTACCAGAACGCGACCGCGTTGGCACCGACAACCGACCGTTCAATTAATCAAAAAGTTGTCACAACCGTTTCTGTACCTTCCGCATCGCGTTTTACGATTCTCTAGCTGTCCTCGATGTGTTCGTGATGCAGAACTCGCGCGAACCGCATAGGCGATCATACTAAATCGACTGGCCGCTCATGATCCATATTTTTCTTTTTATACGGTGAGATTATGCGGTGGATGGTCGTGATTTACAGTTGGCCGATAAAGTATTTGCACGTTAAGTTTTTTGAAGATCCTGTAAAGAAGTGCTATATATTAGTATAACGTACATGTTTTCGTGCTTCTAATACATTTAATTACATTATACCACCCTTATTATCTTACGTTACATTCACGGTATATTAATCATTATTATACATTATTATACAATGAATCCAAGTGTTCTGTTGTATTCTGTTACGGTGAACGGTGAATTATTACAATTTTTTAATCAGCATATCCGTTCCGCGCATAAATAAGCATCAAAACGTGTACACCACACAAATATAGTCTTTATTAGCAAACGATTATCTTAAAAAAGCCATTCGTTGGAACATTTTCCTGACCCCATCACCCCAGCGTGTCTACTCGGTCGAAATCTTGAGCAGTGCTACTCGTGCATCGCGCTGCAGCAAGTAGTGGATGTCCGAAATACTTCTGACATGACGTACGCTGTGTTTCCAGCGTCCCTTCCTACACGTGACGTTTCGTGTGTTATCGCGAAATCCGTCGACTTCCCGTCAACGTCTTTGCGACGACTGCTGGGAGAAAACGGTTAAATTCAATCTATTCCAAGGGAAAACGTGAACATCCGCCGCCAACCCCTTTCCTCCCCCACGAGCCCGAGAAATTTCAGGGAAAGTTGTGTACACAAGACGGTAAAATTCACCGGTAAATCCTTTCACGGAAAACGAGATCGACTCCACCGAAACTGTAAATATCAAAGGTTTTAAGGCGCACACGGTAACGAACGCGAAACAATCTACTGGTGAAATGTTTCGAAATTGAAATTCAAATCCGGATGCGCGTTATAACGAACCGGAGACTAGGGCTGAAAAACTTAATCCGTTACCTCTGGGCTAGAGGCGTCAGACCCTAGCTAAAAAGCGACTAGAACTGTGTGTTTGATAAATTAGTTCCTGCGGGGACCGATTTATGGATTGTGCCCTAGACGACGGCCAACTATCGGCCAACAACGGCGGTCTTTTGAATTATAGAGGGACCTGGAAAACTCCCTCGACGATACATCCTTATCAACAAGCGCATCATCGATACAGGGAACGTTCGATTCTGAAATGTAAAGCACGCACAATATCGTGTATTACTCTTATACCGGTGCATTTTACCCCACTCGTTTGATGTCTTCAGATTGCTTCCTCCAAAGGGGAATCTCCGGTTCATAAAGATAAGTCTGGACCAATTGAAAACTCGGGAGTTGCATGTTCAATTAGATCGCTTCAATTTCACTGGAATCTTTCATAGAGGCGTTTGGAAAACAAAGTCGCGCTTCTTATGTTTGCAGCGCGAAGGAAAACAATAGTAGCGTCTTGGGTGATGTTTAAATAAGGTGGGAACAAAGTGGAAACGAAATACTGTTTCATTCCTCGAAGCGTCAATCGCAACTGGAGTCTTTATCTGTGAAATTTCTCTTCATCTTCTCTTCCTTTTTCTTCTGGATAACTTATTTCCTTATTTATTAGAATCAATCAAGACTTAATGAATTGCTTCGAATGCATCAATCAACAGCATTAAAACTAGTGACACAAAACGAACTTCTAATCGAGATATGTCAAACTGACGTCACGTCGCAGTTGATGATGGCATAAACAAATGGAAAATTGAGCATGTTCCAATAGTGTTCTTCGAGTAACTTTGCTAACGCACCACGGATAGCGATCAAATTCTGAAGGGGCTCCACAATTAGACCGAAACGTCGATTCATCATATTTTTGCTCCCATTGACCGTTTAATAATACACAGAGCGTTCGGAAGGTATTGGAGATTAAAGACGTCCCTCTGTGATCTCTATTAATGAAACACTAGATCATTCTGCGCCCGAGGGATCGGATCGGTTCGAAACAACTATCGTTCGCACGCCTCCCTCAATTCCCAACGCAGTCTTTTATTTTTAAAATCATGACGCTGGTTAAGGAAAGGTTATCGTTTTCTCGCAACACAATTTCGAAGGAATAAGATGGTGGACGGGTCCTGTGATCTTTCTTGACTTTAGTATACATGAATTCAGTGTGATACATTGTTTAAGAAATATTCGGAATTCAATGCAACGAGCAGTTTGCATGCAAGGTATTGGTTGAAACATAGCAAGGAACAACTAACGAGGTGCGGAAGGAGAGAAGAATTTCAAGTTGATGTTCTATTTTACCATGTTTCACCGAAGGAAATCCAAATGATCCAAGAAGAAAAAGTGTAAAGCGTCGTGTGTTTCAGAGAAAATAGCTTTTATCAAACCTTCTATCAAACCACGTAACAACTTTAAAAACTGTACAATGTAAACATTGCAACTCTCAGGGCCATCGTCTTAACATCACAGCGTCCAATGTTTAAGAATCATTTTCCTAATCCTACAAGTATTCCACGAGAACGTTTTTCACTTTGCACGCAGAGAAATTGTCTCATCTCCTACGCGACGCGTTTCCTTCGCTCTGCACCTTGCCCGTGATTTACCAATCTCATCGATGTCACTTTTTCGCTCGTTGGTTTAGATTCGACGTGACTTCCTCGTGGTCACTTTTCTCGCGACTTCTCTTAGAACCATGCCGTCAGATGCGCTCGTCGAACTATCGTTTCTCGTAGAGGAGGAGCATCGTCGCACGGTTCAAGACGCGGATCGCTCGTCGAAGGAGACACCGTGTAAAGTTTCGCGGTGTCGCGGGTCTGTTCTCTGACACGCGTCTCGTGTCTTTCACCAGGGTGTTTCACGTGGTCGAGGACGTGGCTCGACGTCTCGCGGTACGTCCGTCGCGTCGCGTCGCGTCGTGTCGGGCGAACGTAGGAGGATCCTGGTTCGGAAAAGGGATGTGAACGCGACGACGGACTCTGCGAAACTGAGGTATGTACGTCGTTTTAACGAGCGCGTAGGTGCAGCGGGCCGGCGATGCCGGGGCCGAGGCACGTTTCGTTTTAAAGTTTCCCCGATTCCCTCGACCACGACGAACCCGACGCGAGTTTCGACCTTTCCTGGGGCTTCGTGATTGCGAAAAGGAAGGAACTATCCACCTCGGTAAATTGGGAGGAACGGAGCATCGTGCAGGTACAGTGCGGGACAAAATGATGGCCCAACGAACATTTTTAGTTATACATATTTAGAGGTATACATAAGAAGGAATGTATTTTGTGCACTTTACATGCACTGCTTCTCTTTTACGTGATATCTTGAATCGATTCCTCTGTCCACGTAATCCATATGTTGGATATGTTTGGTGACATTAAAGATCATGTTGTATCGGTTATTAATAAGCAAACTAGCCTTCGAATCAACAGATGTTAGCAATGACGTTGCGTTTATGCGAATGGTTTTTGTGCGTTATCAAGGCGAGGAAGACTTGTAAGAAACTTTTTATTCGGCTGACCGATAAAAGTCACTGCAACTGGAGCGGACATCTCCCATTTAATTCAATTTATCGAGGTTTACTCCAGGCAATTTATAGGTACCGCAAAATGGTAGCTTTTTCGAGCAAACCAGAGAGCATTTGTTGAAGAACCTGATAAATAAAAGCTCCTGGTCTGGCGTTCACAGTATGAAGAAGAAAAAATTAATACCGACTCGGAAAAATAAAGTTTTTCGAGAAATTCGCTATCAGATAGAAAAAAAGATGGTTGGGCCAAAGTCTCAAACAGCAAAATATTGCAGAGGCTTCTGGAAGGAAGTGCAGGACGTTGAGCCATCTCGAGAAAATGAATTCTGTTTGGTATAAAAACCAACACGTGCTTCAGATCCGTCACCTTCTTTCTTTCCAACACGATGTTGCCCTCGAGGATTCAGATTCCGTGGGCGTAAACTCTGTCCAGCTAGAATTAAATTCCAATCTCTGTTTTTACGAGCTGTCGGTAGTTTACGACGATTTGAGACAAAGCACAGCCCCTGAAGACATCCTACTGTTGCTCGCTGGGGGACACGAGGTCCATCGAATGAAAGTCAATGAAATAGGATCAGATATTTTCATCCAACTGTGAGTGGCCATTGTTCGCAATGGGTTTGCGATAGAAGAAACTGTTGGTGAGATCCTTTCCTTGGGATCTTATATTTTCGATAGCTAGAAAATTGTAAACTTTGAGGTAGCTGACGTATCTGTTCCGAGCGTCGGAGATCCTTCGAAAATAAAAGATCACTGGGGGAAGAGTATTAAATTCCGACAGGAAATACCTTTCACTGATCGCTGTTAGCGCGTATCTCCGTGAGGATGAACATTCGCGAAGGTGTTATCCTCCAGCGAACGAGGAAACTGCCAGTAATTTTCGTACAAACTTCTACAGAATATTTACCATACTTTGACATTTTGCAATACTTGCTATACGAATGCAGTTTAATTGCAGAACTCGAGCAAGCGTGGGCTGCGACAAGTTCATCGTTGCCGGGAAGAATGTCTCGGCTCCACGAAACAGTTAATATATTCTCCTGTTAAAAAGTCTATAAGTAGAGCCTATAATATCTCCCAGGTAGACGGAGTGTTAATATCTCAAACGAAAAAAACGAATGCACAAAAAATCGCCTTCTTTGAATTTCCAAACACCCGTTAGAGGGTGCAGAGATTCCAGCCGCATACATTCCGTCGTTTAGCTGCGCGTTCATTTATCATTCCCGCGACCGACAACCTTTTCAGAGTCATTCTTTTCGTCTCCATGCCGATGTGTTTATCTTGGTCACTGGCAGTCCGTGGGAAAACTGCCATTTATCTCACCATCCCCTTTGGCCTACGTGCGAACGCATCTTTCACGGCGATAATTACCTCCGCCCTTGTTAAAGTTAATTATCCAAAGTTACTTTCCTGTTGAGGTACACCATAAACGAAGAGAAGGTTTTGAATTTCGTTTGCAAAGTATAACTTGTTCGTCGTAGCAAATAGATTAAGACTTACATTACTTATAACAAAACCAACAGATTTTCGTTACTTGAGGCTACCGAGCAACCCTTATCGCCATTTGCATGCAGATGCTCGACTACCTATCGCGTCCAATTCGTTTTGGGATAAGTTTAAGAAAGACTCCTATAGATAGAGAAATGTTACACCACGTGTGCCTTCTACTTGTCCAACTTGCTACACTTTCATTATTGCAAGGATGTTCATCCGCGTTTTTCTTCAATAATCAAAGTTGTTGGTGTAACGACGAATAAGGTGAACGTTGGTAACGGTGAATGGAAGTTCGAAGCACTTGAGATCCTTTCAACGAGGCTCTTTTATGCATACACCACGGGATCTTCTCGAAATAAAAGGGGGGAACGTAACAGTATTATTTTCTTTTTTATCACAGATTATTTTGAAACTAGCACTTCACTGTCGAAGCTGCGTGCTGTGATTATACGTTCGCGAGGGAAATATAAATGCAGACGAAACGAACGATCGATCGTCGCTTCTCCGCAAAAGTGGCTGGCGATGTTTGGATCGTTCAACGGCGCGCGACCTACGGAAAAGTCGCGCGTCCCATGATTAATGAGCACAAAGCAAACTGTTCCGTTTTGTGTGAATACGCGGCGAGCCGCGAGCGTACAACAAATTGATACTGTTCCTTGTGTCGTTCGATATTTTTCTGCGGGTCGTTCATTGCCGTTTCAATGCGGCTTGGTGCCGCACGAGCGCTGGAAAATACGCGTTTACATCCTTATCTAGAAACTAGAGTTCAAAAGACTATACTGACGATTCTTTTCGCTATTAATGTACAATAATCTCTTACGGGGCAAGTTTTACGAGTTCAGGAGTCTTCGCCAGCTGGAGGGCCTCCAGAGATTAACCCTCAGGCTACTATAAATATTGTAATACTTACGCGAAAGGCAAACGGATAACGCAATTATTTACACGCGAGCTTCGAGAAAAAGTTTCAAGTTTTATACATATAACATTTATATTATTACTAGTAGTACAAGAAAATATTCTACAGGTCCTAATCGGTCGTTTGGACTAGGAAACTACCACCGACGACTTCGATATCGCCTGGGGGTACTAGATATAGGTCACAGTGCAATTGGAGCGACTACTTTTTTGAATGAAATGGTGACATTTTTTTTTACGAGTACGTTACACAAGACTACATTTTTTAGGAGATTTCCACAGCTCAGCATCGTATTTCAACGAGTAAATTTCACCCTTTACTTTTCGTTCTCACGTCCTTGATAGGAAAGAAAATTCTCGCTATAGTAGAAAATAAGCGACTCGAGATTCTCTTCAACTACAAACGCGCCTGGGCTAATTTAGTTGTTTTGCATTAACAGCTAACTGGTAGCGACATCTGTAGAATAATAATGTAATCGACTAGTACGCGTTACGTGGATAATTGTAAGGAAATTTGTGTACATTAGAAAAGGATAGCGTGGTTTATAAAAAGAGTAATTTATTGACAAGGATATATAAAATTAATGTTCTTTTATTGCTAATGAACATTATATTTACATTGGAAGAAATGTCTAGTTATCACAGCTGTAATGACATTGTAAATACTAAAATTACGCGACTACACGAATAACGGGATCTTGAACTAGAATCTAATTAATGCGGTTGTAATACTTATCACGACTTTTGATATTTCACAGGTATGCGTTACCTGGATTATCACACGCAGTTCGAGTTGCTAAAAAAATATTTTTAAAGAGATTGAAAATAAGTTTCTATACTTTGTTGTCAACAACCATGTACTGACGATAAATTGTTGTGTATATGTATATGTATATGTATATGTATTATCCTTAATATAACTGACGTCTTCTTATTTTTTATCGTTTTTGGGCGTCCACTTCTATTAAGATAACGAGGCACTTGATTAAGATTGAAATCATAGAAATACTTTAAAAGCACATTCACAAACAATTCAAACAACATATTCATTTTATAATATCCTTTTTTTCCATCTTAATAACTTTATAGGCCGAGTACAAATTATCATCACCCGATAGCAGCAACTTCGCCGTGATCACTTTCTGACAATAAAACTACTTTATCGTCTCTTCCCAAGTTGGTTCGAATGGTTAGGAAAAAACCAATAAAAATTAGTAAAATACCAATAGCAGCGATACCGAAGCACGTTATACTACCCAAAGACTGCAGGATTATGACAAATTTCACTTTACTAGCATAATCGGAAGTCAAATAAGCTTCTTGTGTGAACCATAACATTGGGACAAATGTTCTCTTGATGTTCTTGAACATGCTGAAATTAAATTTAAAATTCGTTCATGGTTTTGGAATCCTTTTTCATAAAAGCAAAGTACTTACCTCATAGATTTGTCGGTTTGAAGTAACAAATTTAATTGTAACTGTGCATTCACTTTCAAGGGAACACCAGTTCTCTACAAAAATTAATAGCAATAATACAACGTAGTTCGTTTATCAGCTGTTACGTATTATCGCGAGATAATTACCGGTTCTAGGGATATCGAGAGTTCGTGTTTCTTTTTATTAGGTTCCATTCCTTCGATGTTTTCCCTATAACTCGGGTCCGCCAGATAAAAATGTGGTAAACTAATAAACGCCGGCGCACCCCATTTACACAACGAAATATTCAAGGCTCCACTTGGTATGCATTCTTTGTTCCGTTCTCTCTCGCAGTAACACTTTCGCCATGGTACTTTTGTGCCATTATCGAAAATCGTATCGTCGCTGACATATGTAACGCCCGATAAACCTTCTTGTACCGTTGTATTTTCGTATGACACTGTCATGCTCCTGTTCCATAAACAACCAAAATTTCAAGAATTAAAATGCACATCTGATCTCTTAGATTTTCTACATTTTCAATAAAAAAAAAAACTGCACTCACGTGCAAATATCAGACACAAAGAACGAAACAGTTTTGTTATCCGGCAATGGTGGCCACAAATCACCGTTTGTTCCTTTGACTTCTCCACATTCATCAGGATAATAACTAACTTTATTTACGAAATTCCAATTCTTCAGCACTCCTATTTCAAGAAGATTGGATGCACCAGTCTGCATGTTGAATGTTCCATCGTATGTCGCGGAATCATTTCTCTGAAAATGTTAATATACACTTAACTAAATGTTTTAAATAGAACTTTTATGTTTGTGAACTTTCTTCCACGATATTAGTACAAACATAAAGCTCACCCCATAAAACCAAGCAAATTTGTCCATTGGAATCTTTGTGACATTCAGTTTTCGAGCAATTTTTAGCATAGTATCATCATAGCCCTCAAAGAGCAACTCATTAACAGTCTTGGTGATTACTAATTTTTCATTTACTGCACTCATTGCTCTATCTACCAGATCGCGAACCACTGATTTTTGAAATCTCAATGTGTATGCAACACTCTAGAAAAAATTAACAATAAAAACATATTATTCCATGTATGAAATATTAACAAAGAAACACATACAGCAGCTACTGGGTTTATGTTAGTCACGTTATCAGACAATTTCCCTTTTGACAAAGACTCATCAAAATGCCATACTCTTTTCCTTTGATATGTTATAGTACTATTTTCATTCCATACTAGTTGCACCTTGTAATCAACTTCTCTGTAACAAGTAATTTTTGTTTGTGAGAGTATCAATAACATTCACAGGACTTAATGTAAATACTATACCTAAATACATAAGGACCCATCTCTTCAAATTTAGGCTTTGTTCCATTAGGTGAGATCAATGCTTCTGGATTAGTCAAATTGAACATATAGAGCTTCAAATACATAGGGATTGGAGTCTGTTTCCAAAGTTCATAGTTTTGAGATGTTGGTGTCAGTGGCAGTTGCTGAGACAAGATACATACAATAATTAGGCACCAGTTAGAAATTCTTGAAAACATTGCTTTTGTACTCACTGTTTCTAAGATTGCTGCATAAATTGTAGACCAAAGTATTCCTATTGTCAGTCCGAAAATTGTTAACACTGCACCTACTGAGAGTATGATAATAATTTTCACCCGGTCTTTCATGATTATATTTCAAACTTTCGCCTGAAAAAAATTGAATGAAATATGTTAAGTGCTTATTTAGGTGATATTTCTTTCTTCAAATGGTATTTCTCAGAGAATATATTAAAATTGAGTACACACATCACAGAGTCACCAAGTTTCCTAAAGGTACCATTGAAAGTTTATACAATTTGTTCCCCTCTAATAAGTTCACATAACGTAACCTTAATAGTACAACTTGTAAACAGTTAAACAAAGTGTATCTAATACTGGCAAGCATGAAATTACATTAGTGATATGTCCAAACTTAAATACATGATTCGGTCGAGTGTCATCAGAGGTATGAAATGGTATGCAACACAGGTGGAACAAGGTCAAGAGTTTACGTTCACGCGATTATAATGTAACATCGAGTATATCAGAGATCACCATCGTTGAAACAACGAAAATCATCGTAAACAATTGAAAGCATGGGAAACATTGTAGGTATTTCATTCAGCTTGCAATTAACGGCATAAATTAATAGGAAACAATCTACTCGAAAAGGAAAAAATTATTTGTAAACACTTTCATGAATGACGAGATACACACATCTCCCACGTGCTTCTGCGCGTTACGCTAGCATGTAGGCGCGAATTTTTGAATTCATTGTCAGAGCAATTAGACATTTGATATTTCATTCTTTATATTGTTTAATCGAGGATAGTTTTAGATGAATTTAAATTATGTTTTTGTAATTTGTTTAGACAAGGAGGCATATCTTCAAGGTTCAAAAATCGGTAATTCCAAAACTCCAAAATACTTGACAAGAATACCATCTTGAATCTCTCGTTATATAATTATACAGATAGATTGTTTATCGATTAATTTTAACTAATCCCTGAGCAGCGTCGTGAAATGCACACCAGCAATCACAATATGATTGATAATTGTACATCGAAGTAAATAGCCACGTTATCTTCATCGATAACGGATTTCGTTCGATTTTCATCCGACATTGGAGTTTAATGTATTAACAATGCAGTTGTAATACTTTTGATCATGTATCAATTGTGTAATCGCTTAAGCGACATTAGATGAACTCTAATCGGATGATTTAGTGAATCATTTCAAGAGATAAACAAACTGCAACTTGACACTCTATGAGAGCAGGCAGTAAGAGCGAATCGAGAAAACGAAATAAAAAGTAAAGAGTTCGAGACTGGTACAATGTTGTTCGTTATCGTGTTACGAACAAAGTTCAAAAGCTCGTCGGACACATGATCGCTTAATCACGGAATTTGTGATACAAAATGTTTAAAAATCAATAGTTCTTCCCTGTGTCATATTGTCCGCAAATACATTTACCTGTAGAGAGTTGCGGAGACTCCTTGAAAATACCATTCCTACCGTATCAGCGTAATTGTACGTTTATTTTTCGTGTTATATCAGTTAACAAGTGACTAAGGCATTGCAGAAATGTATATTAACGAGCTCGAAAATAATAAGTGAATCGCACGATATTTTCTTGATTCAGCATTTCAAACGGAACAGAATAAAACATGAGAAACTGATGATTTCATAGCTCTCGTTCATCTCATAATGAATAATCAATCCATTTACGGAGAACTCGTCACAAATGAGAATGTGTCGGTCGTTTATCATTATTTATACATATGTGCACGGTTGCCTCTTACAAATTCATGCTTGTATTTTTATCGAAAAGGTCGAGAACGCTGGTTTACCTTTGCACACCATGTTTTCGAAAGACAGAAAATATAATAATGTTTGTCGTGATTCTTATTATCTTTGCACGTCGTTTCGCGGCGTAAGGGAAAACGATATTTTATTGGAATGGCATTGAAACGAAGAGTGCTTACCCATCGAGGCATAATTATGTGGAAACATCGGTGAAAGTTGAGAGAAAGATCGGCATGTGCGAGAAATGCGTATCTTGCAAACCGGAAAAGAAACGCGCTCTCTTCGGACAGAAAAGTCAGTGACTCTTTGACTGCACTTTACGATTGCAACGCGATTTAATCAGAATTAAATACGTGCAACGCATTTTTATTTATTTTATTTGACGAGTTTATTTACCGTATTAGCTGATCATCGTTTGCGTTATAAAATAGCAGGTTAATTTTTTTATATACATATAATGGTAACTGAGGCGAGTGAACATTAGAAACACTTTTACTTTTTTTTTTAATTCCTTGTAGAAGATATTATCCAATGCTTCTCTGGAAGCACAAGCAGATAAATTATTGGTGTATCTCGTTGAAAAAAAAAAATTTAATATACTAGTTTGCTTCAAGTTATTTTTAGGCTTTGGTATCGGTAAACAATCAAAACATCCATGAAAGAGCAAAATTACAGGAATATCTACCCTTGCAGATTTATTTATACGTACAGATATTGAAAACAAAAATAGGATATACATAGGTACAAAAATATTGGATTTATTTGTCATTAATCGTGCATTATGTTGAAGCATGCCAATAGCGAACGATGGTAATGATGTTCATGCGCAGGGGTTCTATCTATTATTTTTTCAATTATTCGAAGACTATTTCTCTTAAAATGGTCGCTTGCAGCTCGTCCCTTGATTAATTCTATTAAAAAAAATTAAGAACGCGCGCAAAGGTAGAAATACAAACGCAAATCCATCCGATCGAAGTAGCCGCTCGCGTGAATTGAGTTGTATCTTTTTAATTACAAACCTGGCTAGATGATCCTCGTTGGAAGACCAGTCGTAGTTCGTTGTCCTTGTCGACACGTTATCACTGGTCATGGAACGATGTTAAGTGATTGAAATGCGCGCAAACGATTCTGTCACGACCAATGGTAACGTAAACGCGAAAGATTCACGACGACTGGCCTGCGCGAACCTTCGCGGCCCGCTAAAACAAGACCTACCGCGATATTACATAGAGTGGAGGGATCGGTAGGTGGTGGAGGAACGTATTTGTTAATGCATGCGAATACAGGCTACCCTTTTTATCAATTCCGTTGAGAATCTGGAAAACGACTAGGATCATGATAACGATCGCTATCATCTTCGCTATTTTTAAAATCTGAAACTGTTGGCCGTGAGATCAACAGAAAAACAAACGTGCCTTCTTAGGATGCAAACATTCCAATCACGTGTGGTCTACTTGAGAGCAAAATTATAACTCGAGTTAAAACGAACATTTTCATTTCTTTTTTTCCCTCATATAAAATCCAAATATAAGTTGCTTCATGCTCGTATTATATTTGTAGTTCATAGTATTATAAGTTCTCCCCTAAGAATTTTTGTATACACGCGTCGCCACATTTCCATTCGTTTATGGATAGGAAAGTACCAAATCTAAATACAATTTGAAAACCTTGAAATTTCTCCTGATTCTTGTTAAAAATTGACGCAGCGTAAACTGCGTATATACGTGAAGGGACTTAATAGTTCAACGGAATCAGAGACAATGCATTGTTCTTGGGCGCATCATGTTGCAAGGTGAACGGGAACATAAGAATCTTCATTGTTAAATACTCTCTTGAACCGTGCTCCTGTGAGATAATTTGATTGAAGAAAACCGATTAAGGGTCTTCTTTGAAACAAGGATGAGTTAGTTACCAAGAAAATCAGGCACGAGTGAATTTTTGTTGCGATGCTAAGAGTAAATTTAAAATTAGGAAAGAAACTCTAAAAGATTCAGAAAGAAGTACAAAAGTTTTTTCACTTATTGCATTTTATTCATCACGATTCCATTGTGAAAAATATATGACTGAGCAATCAATTTTTGCAAGTAAAATCTGCGTCTGTGCGTACAAATTGTACGATGACGATGCAGGAGACAAATGCTATATTGGACCCTTATTAACAATGATCGATAATTATAACTCATACCAAACAGTGCATCAAACGTACGCGCGGATAGTAAAAAAGTAATACAAATACTGATACGTTTCGATAGAGACAAATTTCGTGTTTGATAATGTTAATCGTTTTACTCTACGGTAGGAACGATAGTAAAAACTTCAAGTTATCGCGATACTGTTCGTATTGTTCATATCTTCTTGTAACTGTGTACGATCTCGTATTCTCGCACACATTAGACTGTATTCTAATACTCCGATTCTAACATTCATTTCAGAGATTTCATTTTTCATTTTGGTAATCGTCTTTTTTATATTTATAAGCGGAGCTGCAAACAAGTAAATATTATATTATTTATGTATTACGAGACATTTTGAAACACTTACTTCCGTCTGTCATGCTCGATCCTCTTTCATCCATTTCTTTTTTCACGTGTTCTAATTCCTCTGACATTTTATTAAAAACTCTTGTTCTTTCCGTTACACCCCCGCTAACATCGCGATATTGCTCTTTAATTTTCGACAATTCTTCTTGAAGTGTTTGGTACTCTTTTAAGATAGGTTCAAGTTGTCTATTTAAATACGATTCTCTTGTTTTTATTTTATCCAGAGTATTTGATATATCAATATGTAACTTATCTAATTGACTTTTAGTTCCAGTAAGATTTGTTGATATATTTGTATGGAATTGCTTCATTTGATCTATGTGCGATCTCCAGTCTCTTGAATCTAGAATTAATTTTTATATTTTCAATTTTTGTTGTTAAATTTCTTTTGTAAACTTTTAGTAAATAATCTGTACCTGTTTTGACTGTTACTTTTAATTGAGGTAAAACTCTTTCCAGTTCCAACTGCCACTCCTCTCTGTTTGTTTTAGATTGCAAAATATCATCAAGTTTTTGTGATTCATTCTAGAAATAATTGTTGAGTACTTATACATATGGTTTCCATACTTTATATACTTCCACATAGAATTTTTACTCACAAAATTCTGCCCGTAAAGTTTCGTAATATCATCAACATGTAAAACATCTTCATCCTCTTCGTCATATTCAGCCATCATTTCTTCTTCCACTTTTTCCAAAATTAATTCTGCATCATCCTCCTCTATTTCTGGTTCGTTACTTGGTTCATCAGGTGGTATTTCTACTCTGAAAATATTAATTTATGGAAGAATATTGTTATAACTTTTATAAATGTAATTTATAAAATTTACTTTTTCCACTGAAATTTTTGTATCTTCAGTGCTTCATCTGCTAAATTATCCAAAACATAAATAGCATGCTCTCCACTGCCTTGCTTGAGTTTATTAGGTGGAAATTCAACAGATACATTAAGGTCTCTCAAATGATCTAATATTATAGCTATCGTGGAATTAGGATCATCAGACTCTTGAGGAGGCTCGAAACTTCTGCCTGCTTTCCTGACTAACCACGCAGCTAAAGATGTAAAAGTATAAAATTGTTCTCCTGGATTTGTCTGCATTACAAAATAATTCCTAAACAAATACATTATTAACATATATTCATAGAACATGAATTTGAAAATCTTATCTATAGTCATTGTATCTACCTATTTATAGCTTTTATTTTAAATTCTGATAAGAATTCTGTATCATAATTTAACAACTTCAACTTCTCTAATAAATCTTCCATTCTGATATACATAACATAGGAAGCAGATGGGGAAGATCCATCTTCTATAACAATCTTTGGTGTGTCTCGAAACATTTCTGTAACAGTGATGGTATTCCATGATTATACGTGCCAGTGCAAGTAACAAATATAAGTAAATGCAAACTATATTTTTAGTTGACGAAGTTATATATATGTATGTTACCTCTTGCTCTGTACTATTTCTGGTAAGGTTCATATATACATGTACAATTTATTTACATCTGTAAGTACAACGCAAAATCTAGTGTATTAAGTGACATGTTGCGAATGTTCATTTTAATTATATAAAATTCATGCTCAAACAACATCGATCTCTTCGATCGTGCAACATATATACAGCCATTACAAACAGTTTTTCTGTTTATGTTACCGATTACTAGGGATATTCGTATCCAGTTCGTATAAAGTTTTTACTCCGATATATAACTTCGTAATCATTCCGAATAGTTGGCAGCATCGTGAGTTGTTCATTTTGTTGATTTTGACAATCGGTCACATTCAGTTTTCCGTCAGGATTATTAACATTCATACGTGCAAAGCATTGTAATTGTATCGATTCACAAAGAAAACACTTATGAATTATCAGATTCGATCCTAATGTAATTTAACATTCATATATCTGATAGATTATTAGAATGTGTCTATTATCCGAGCCGTTGTTGTTCGTACTAGCTTTATTCGACACCGGTTCGGTACTTTTCGTTCTGGTGTATTTCGTATCCTTTTACGTCCCATACTCAAATTACAATTTACGTAGTTGCTTTTATTTTATCTACTTAACTCTGTTATTCGATCGACGAAACCAAAATGCGTTATTAGAAAAATGTATCTAGGGATTTTGGTGGTATAACGTTTGTTTTTGTGCTGATAAGATAGCAATAGCGCCATATTTAAACTACGAGAGGAGATACTTAACACTTTACTAATGATTAACAGTTGCAGTTACTTTCCTTACCTTTACTATACAGGTTATAACTTTATCAGATTTAGAATGTGACTATTTGAATGCTCAACAGTGTTGTTCGAATTTAAACTCGGTAATTTCGATATATTTTTATCAGTTTAACAAGTAGGAATGAATCACTTGTATCAGTCCTCAAATTCATGTATATATAATTTTACAGTGGGTGGTACCAAAGCTCGTAGCACATACATTCTTAGAAATCTTATTATTAACCCATGGTCAATTGATATTGTGCTTGGTAAATTTGCCAATGACTCTGTGGTTACTGTTTGAATATTTTGGAGTACCCAGTGGTAACATGGGAGTTTATGATCCCACAGAGATTCACAATCGTGGGCAATTGAAGAGGCACACAAGAGATTGCATGATTTATCTTGGATACTATCTTATATTCTTTTTTATTTATCTGTATTGGTAAGTACATCGTAAGCGTGTGAGTCAAAATGAGAAACTAATGACTATTGCCACTCCTTTTCACGTTTCAGCATGATCATTGCATTATTAAAAGGAGATCCGATCAATAGGAATGAAGCAGATATGATTGAGACAAATATGTGATAATACTACCAATAATATTTAAATTTTGATATGCTTAAGTTTTTTAAGTTAGTTAGTCACTTTTGACTGTTTATTTATTTTTACGTCACCAATGCCAAATGGAACTTTGTTAAGATGTGTATAAAAAGAAATTACACCGTACAATCACGTTTATTTGAAACTCATATCGTATCTCTAAGAATAGAGACTCCATGACTACAAGACTTCCAAGAGTTTGTAGAGCATTTTATGTCAATTCACGTGTAATTATGTATTCATATTATAGATTGTAAGTGCGCGAAACGAACATCAGTTTTGTAGTTACAAACGCCTAGACAACACAGAAATTGTAAAAAAAAAATTACAAACACGATGCTAGTTGTCTAATATTATTACAAACCCCATATTACATACATCCAATATAAAAGATCGTAATTCTTAATATGATTTTTTATACAATAAATAGGTTAAAACCTTAAATATCGCGGCATCGTCGAGGTTCAGTAAAGTACTCAATGGCTCGTTTATTCATTGCGCGTTAAATCAAATTGACTCGTGCGGGACAATATTGGATCGATTTAATGAACTCGGTGCAGTTGATTAGTTTTTTCTGCGTGTGTAGGGTGTATGTTTATTTTTAGCCAAGACCAACATTAGATAGCGACAAAGTAATGCGATCAGACTTATAAATCTCCAATGGGGTGCAGATCGGAACCGTTCATTTTCGCGCCAGTAAAGGATATCAAATATTAATTATTGCTTTACTTGTGCACTCTCGTTTGTATTCGTTAACAATTTTTAGATTTTCAGGAGTAGGGGATTGATTTCATAGTGTATTCCATATACAGTGTTAAATCTTTATTACTCGTGTACTCTTGTTTTTAATCGTTTACAATTTGGGAGTCGTAGTGTTTGACTTAATTTTCAGCTTTTGTAAATTGTTTATCTGGAGTAGAGAAATTCCTAGACACAATGTAATCAATCTACTGTTCAAAACTTGTCACGGTACATTGTGTACTGATAAGTCCCCACTCCGTTAATACTTTTCAAACACCTAACATTCCGATAAGCTACTTCCCGAGATACGAAGCAAAACAGAGGTCCTTCCTAGAAATGGGAAAAAAAACTGCGTAGCGAGTTTACATTTCGATCAACAGCCTTCCTCTCTGTTGTGTTTAATAACACAGCCGATGAAAGTAGAGATGTAGTAAATACGCGACGTATAAAATGCGGGCTCGAATTCTCCGAATTACGTTCCGAGGTCGTGGTAAACATAACGAAAACATTCGAAAGAAAAGTTGACGTTGTCGATACCGTTGCGCGCGATTAAACGTAAAGGAAAAATAGTCGCGATAAACCACGTCGATCAGAATAGAAGATCGTTAGGCGTGAATTCATTGAATATCAGGGTTCGTCGCGTTAAAATCAATTTGAAAGCGACCAGGCGCACGTGTAGTGCGTTCTGGCATGATCCGCTGGCGGCTTTGATAACACACAGAGTAGCGCCTCCTGGCGACCAGGGTAAACGGGGTAAACGGGTGACGGATGACGGGCAACGGGTGGCCGTGCTCGGATCTGCTCGGATCGTGTTCGGTAGGGCGCGCGGAAGGATGCTTTTCTGGACCAAGAAGTGAGTGCGCGAGTGCTCGCGGGTACGAAAACTTTCGCGGTGCATATTAATTGCGAGAATACTCGTTGTCGCGGTACCAAAGTAAACGTGTCGCTTCTCGTCCGCTTCTCTCTCTGCTCTTTGGCTTTGTGTTACGTTGACAGTGCTTCAGGAGTCCCGTGACTGTTGTTTTTCTTTCGAGACCGTTCGATCAAACCGGACCTGCCACTGACGGTGGTCGATGTGCACCGAAAACACGACGTGTCTCTCGTCGATACTCGCGACACGTTACCCGCCAGAAATTCCCGATGACGGCGACGATGACGACGTCGTCGTCGAGACACGCGCGCGTCTTTTGTCATGGATGATCGAACAACAGCACCTGTCGAGGTAAAGTGGTTCACGAGGTGCCCCTAATGCTTAACAGGTTCTCGATGAGGCTTACGTCGACGTCGCCGTCGCCGCCGTCGTCGTCGTCGTCGTCACCGTTGTTTTCGCCGTCGTCGTTGCCACTGTTCCTACCATCGTCACCGCCGCTATTGTTGTCGTTGCTGGTGCCACCGCCGCTGTCGACGACGTCGTCGTCGTTCCATTCGCCGCTGTCATCTTCGTTGTGGTTACCAACGTGCTTGTTATTGTTGATATCGGCGTAAATAGGCTGCACCGCTTGCCATTGCCTCTACGTTAGTCTGCTCGCGGTATCGTTAAGGATGGCAGGTAACAAGGCTACAGGTAGCGTCCTGCAATTCAGACCTGTCGAGGTCTCTCAGCAGTTGCAGGATGGAGAAAAATTTGTCAAGTGGGACGAGGTAAGATTTTATAGCGTGGCTAGTTTTTATTCTGTAAGATGCATTATTATGTTGGATATGGTATTGTTGCACAGGACTCCGGTATAGCTACTCCTGTAACATTGAGAGTAGACAAGCTTGGATTTTACCTGCACTGGGTAGATCAGCACAATGAAATGGAAATGTTGGATATTGCTATAATAAGGGATACTCGAACTGGAAAATATGCTAAAGTACCAAAGGTATTTAATTATGTTTATCATATGCACGATTAAGCTACCAGAGAAGCCAGTAGAATGTTTCTTTAGCTCTGTGTATTACTACACAATGGATGTAATTGTTTAGAACCATAGGTGTCTTGGCTTTCTATAATTATATCATGCTTTTGCGTGGATGCTAAGGACGCAATGCACCACCATCGCATGATAATTATTGACAAATCTATTAATAGAATATTACCTACTTTACATCCTCGATGTAGTGCACTTTTTCTCAGTCACACTATCTTTGTACACAATAGAAATAATCGTTGCATAGAAAGGAGAGCAAATTCTTATCTGCCCACTTTCCTATAAATCAATATGCAGTTTACAAAGTAGCTTAGCATATAGTTTCAATAGCTTATTGTAGTATAAGCTATTGTTTCTAACATAATGTGAGATCATTATATTGACGCTTGGTAGTTAGGTGTTGGAGGAGAACTTATTTGAACAAAGGAATGGTTTTCAGGATCCTAAATTGAAATCTCTGGTGACGATGGGCTCTCAAGACTCTTTAGAGGAAAAGACAGTAACAATTTGTTATGGATCTGATTTTGTCAACATGAATTTCATCAACTTTTGTACGACACGCGCGGAAATCGCTCAGCATTGGACAGAGCAAATTTTTCAGCTTGCGTATAATTTAACACTGCTCAATACCAGCACAACCATGTTCTTGCAGAAAGCACACACCAAACTTACACTTACAGCAGATAAATCGGAAAAGATTCCTGTGAAGAAGTGAGCACAGTTTGTATAAAATTAATATACGCGTATACAGAATCGTATATACTTTATATATTGTTATTTCAGCATAATAAAAATGTTTGCACAAAATAAAGATGATCGCAAGCGTGTCGAGAAAGCACTGGATATTTCGGGTTTTCCATCTGGAAAAGTGAGTGCGATCTCTCGTAAACGATCTCGTTTAATGTAAACGTTACACTCGTATGCTGTACGATCTTATTCCTTTATTTTTAGAATGACGTAATATCGTTGCAAAAATTTCAATTCGAAGACTTCTTCAACTTTTATAAGTCACTTACTCAGCGGTCGGACGTTGAGAAAGTTTTCGAAAGCATCGTAGGCAATAACAAACGTAGATTAATGTCCGTTACACAGTTTGTTGACTTTTTGAACAAAACGCAAAGGGATCCACGCCTGAACGAAATATTGTATCCGTACGCAAACGAGGCGAGAGCAAAAGATATTATAAGTCAATACGAACCAAATAAATGTAATGCGAATCGAGGCCAGTTGAGTTTCGATGGTTTCCTGAGGTACTTGATGAGCGAGGATAATCCAATCGTTGCTGTCACAAAACTCGAATTATCGGATGATATGGACCAACCGCTTGCGCATTACTTCATAAATTCTAGTCACAATACATACTTAACAGGTTTGTAGCTTCCCTGATCTTGTTCATTAAACAAGGTACACTTAAATCGAGGCATGCTCAACGTTTCTCTAATATATTTATAGGGCATCAAATCACCGGAAAGAGTTCCGTAGAAATATATCGTCAATGTTTGCTCGCCGGCTGTCGATGCGTGGAATTGGATTTTTGGAATGGAAAATTTGACGAACCCGTCATTGTTCATGGGTACCAGCTTTACGAGAGAATCTTTGTTTCGATATATGTAAATTTATTCGACTGCTTGTATAGGTCTTCGTAACGTCTTTTTCAGATATACATTTGTACCTGAAATTTATGCGCGAGACGTAATCGAAGCGATTGCCGAAAGCGCTTTCAAAACGTCGGAATATCCTGTCATTCTTAGCTTTGAAAATCATTGTAATCCAAGGCAGCAAGCTAAAATAGCTCAGTATTGCAGAGAATTGTTCGGTGAAATGTTACTCGACGCACCACTCGAATCTCATCAGGTATTTTCCAATACGGCAATGACTATTTATCGTCGTCCAGTTTACAAACTGAAAATTGTTCATTGTTTAGTTGGAGCCTGGTCAAGAATTACCACCTCCCAATTTGCTGAAACGTAAGATTATAATTAAGAATAAAAAGAAGCACCATCATCATCACAAGAAGCACAAAAAGAAGCAGCAAACGCCAGCAGCGGACTCCGAGGAGGGAGCTGAAGAAAACGAAGACAACGGTGTAGTAAATCAAGCTGCTGAAGGTGAAAACGGTCCAGCGGACGTTCCCAACGCTGAAGATGAGAATAACGATCAGCAAATCGGGAACGGAGATATCTCGCATCCCCCGATGTTGCAACAACGACAGGGCAGCAAAGACAGTGCTCAAGATGACGATGGTTAGTATCCAATCGATAAACGTGCGTAAACGTGAACGAAGGATTAAAAATATATACGATTTTAGAAGACGAAGAGGAATCGAGCACAGAAGAGGAGGAATCGAATGTCGAGGATATCAAATTAAGAATGGGGGATAAAGTGCCTGCGCCTGATAAAGCAGCTAGTGCTAAAGAAACGGAAGCTGGAGCGGAGATTTCAGCATTAGTCAATTACGTGCAGCCTGTTCATTTTTACAGTTTCGAGTCGGCCGAAAGTACGTTCACGATATTAATTATTAATCTTCTTCTTCTCTACATTACCCTTAATCTCCTCTACATCTGCAGAAAAAAATCGTATGTACGAGATGTCGTCATTCGACGAGAAACAAGCTACGACTCTATTAAAGGAAAGGCCATTAGAATTTGTAAATTACAACAAGCATCAGTTGTCCAGAGTATATCCAGCAGGCACACGTTTTGACTCCAGTAACTTTATGCCCCAAGTATTTTGGAATGCAGGCTGTCAGCTGGTCGCATTAAATTATCAAACGCTCGGTACGACCGCGTTTATATCGATTTCATTCTTATCAAATGTTGCGTGGGCGGTTATCGTTTTAACTTGGTTTTTTTAGATCTCGCGATGCAATTGAATTTGGGTACTTTCGAGTACAATCAGCGTTGCGGATACCTTTTGAAACCGGAATTTATGAGAAGGCGAGATCGACGATTGGATCCGTTCGCTGAATCGACAGTAGACGGTATCATAGCTGGTACGGTTCACATACATGTGATATCAGCTCAGTTTTTAACTGACAAAAGAGTGGGTACTTACGTCGAGGTAGACATGTACGGTTTACCAGCTGACACAGTGAGAAAGAAATTCCGCACGAAAATTGTTCCGAACAATGGCATCAATCCTGTATACGACGAAGAACCCTTCGTATTTAAAAAGGTGAGAAAGAAATAGAACACTCTTTCAAAAAATAAAACACTCCCGTAACAAAGTCTCGTTCGTGTGTCGATTCAGGTAGTGTTACCTGAACTCGCAGCGATCAGGATCGCCGCGTACGAGGAGTCGGGACGTTTGATCGGTCACAGGGTGGTGCCAGTAGTTGGTTTGTGTCCAGGATATCGACACGTTGCACTCAGAACAGAGTGCGGCCAACCGTTGCCGTTGGCAAGCCTGTTTCTACACGTTATAGTGAAGGACTACGTTCCAGACGGTTTGAGCGAACTCGCTGAAGCCCTGTCGAATCCGATTAAATATCAAAGTGAAGTTGATAAAAGGGAAAAGCAATTGTCTGTTCTTACGGATTGCTTGGAAGACCCGTCGGAAGAAGTTGATGTAAGGTTTGAAACGTTGCGAACTTATTTACTAACTGTGTGACATATGCTAATAGCCGCGTACTAACATTTCTAGGATAAGCCGAAAATTAGCGAAGGAGCAAGTTCCTCTAAGCCGCCTGTAAGTTCGTCAGTTGACGGTCGTTAACTGATGCGACAAAATTTATATTGGCGTGTCTTTAACAATTTTAAATTTTAGGAGGAAACTGTTAAAGCGAAGAGGTTGCAATCCGTGGGCGAGTTGCCATTGCTTGCTCCAACTTCTACCAACGTGCATGGTAGACCATCGATTGCAGGCTTGAATACTTCCGATACTCAAGAAGCTGAAGAGGGAGCGCCAACCCCCACGGCTCCAGTAGTAGATTCTTCTGCGAATAAAAGCCCAGTTAACGCCAGCAGCGGTTAGTGTCTTGGCTTTGACAATTAAACAAGTCTTATCATTGAACGTTGGATCCTATATTGTACTTGTAGCGAGCGACGAGATAGTGGCGGAATCTCTAGAGAAATTAATGGAGAACAAGCTCGTCAGAGAGAAGAAGATGGAGCTGGAGAAGAAGCTCGAATCACTACGGAAGAAGCACGAAAAAGAGAAGATGAGGGTTCAGTCGCAGAAGGGCTCCATCGACGGTGAAAAGCACAAGTCGAAATTTTACGTGAGTCATAAACTGGTGAAGCGACTGTCGAGCAGAAATATGTAAGTCAACCTTTATCGAAGGGACCTCGCGGTGTGCTTGTTGCTTATACATTTATGATTTCCGCGTAGCTTCTCCAGCGAAGTGGGTTTGAGTACGTTAGCTCTGGCGGAGACGTCCGAGTGTCCAGATCTGGAGAACCGCGAAGGAAACGGGGGAGCACCGAAGGGAATACCCAGAAGTCAAAGCGAACGTTTACTGGCTGTGTGCAAGGCTCACGTTCAACAGGAACGCGAGCTCCAAGAGAAGTATTACGAAAACCTGTTCGTTACTGTGGAAAAAGTGATGAAAACCTCTCAGTCCAATCAAATAAAGACATTGAGAGTGCTTTTGGAGCGGGAGACTGCAGACGTTATGAGAAAACTTCAGGCTACGAGGCACGGAGAGGTGGGTTCGCTACTAATATTAGATGGTTAACACACGTTCCATGCTGCTAGCAATCCGTGACATTTGATAGAAGCAAGTTCCATTTCCAACACGAATTACAGTTCTGCAAATATAAACATTATCGCCCAAGGTCGCTTAAAGGTGGCGTTGTTCTCGTTAGACGTCGTATTCTTTTAAATATCAGTTCAGAATAGCGCATTGTGATAATGTTTGGTATTCCATTCAGTGTTACAGACGCTTTATATATTTGTTTGCGGTTAATCGTAGGTGAAACAGTTGGCAAAGGTCCACAAAGATAAAGCGGAATTAGATCGTATGAAGAGAGAGGTCGCGAAATCAACTGTCGAGAAGGGAGTGAACGAGTGCACACGATTGGCTAAAATTTACGAGAAGAAGCGCACAGAGCTTGAACGGCAACACGAAGAGGTCAAGCAGAGGCTCGAAGAGGAAAGGGCCAAGGTTCGAGAATTCATCGCCTACTGTTTGTTCTACAATTTTTTATACAACTACTCTAACTGTTTTCAGTTGTCTCGTTCGTGTTCCAGGTGAAAGCATCCTTGATGGCGGAGTACAGCAGTCGATGTAGCAAGTACGAGAGCGGTGAGTTGTCTTTGTCGCCATCCGGTGGTACCAGTATGCCGGAATCGCTCAGTGGGAATACATATTGACTCTATCGATCGATGACTTGGCGTTGCAAGTCTCCAAGTGATACAGTTACCGCGGATTCGCGTACCCACGGCGGTAAATGAACTTTACCAGAGGGTGCGAGTTTGGCTCGCGAACATGACAAAGAAACGGATTGCGCGTTACTTCTCCGGAAAGGGGGAGTCGTGTAACGATGACGGTAGGGAATTGGTGATGTCTACGCTGTTACCTGTGTTTTGCTAACATAATTTTATCCACTTTCGTGAAAGTCTTTTTTGCAAGCGTGTACAGCAGCATTTAGAAGGGCGGTGTGCCGAGGTTCCAGACGAGCAGAACTCGTTTGCCCGCGAAGCATTTGATAAACATCTCGCGCGCGCAATTTCTTCTGGACACGAGATACCTCGACGACGAGCAGCGTTATGATTATCTATCTACGATAGGTACGTACGTGCACATTTGTGAATTTGATCGTGTACTAACTTTTTCGGAGGGTTACGTGATTTCGCGTAACGATTCTCCTATTTACTCGGAAGTCCTTTGGAAGACCTACGATACACGGATCGATCGTTTTGATCTCAATACGATGGGATAACGACGCGCTTTGCGTTCCATAGAGAATTGGGAAGCTGCTAGCGATAAAGTTCGCTCGAGTTTGTTTCTTTCCGGTTTCGATATTACTTTTTACGCACAGTATTAAACGCACCTGTTTTCTCGTTTCGCTCAATACCGTCACCGCTGGTATCGAGATATTTCCGTTACGTTCTCAAAGTTTTCTTTTTTGTTTTCTTTAACGAAAACTTCGGAAAGGCGCGGGTGTGAACGATCACGCGGAAGAGGTACACGATTCTAAATAAGAAAATAATCTTTCTAAGTGCTACTATTTAATCTTGTTATTATATGTATAAGGCGTTATTTAATTAGCGAAACGATGAGCCGAGTCGCGCGTTCCGAAAGAATTAAACAAAAACTAATAATATTATACTCGTAACGATGCAGGAATCGATCGATCGCTACATAATAATCGGACCTCAGGAAGCACGAAACGTGAGAGGGAGAGAGTGAGAGAGTGCGAGAGAAATAACGTACGTCGCGACGAGGGTGAAATCTCTTTTTGGCCTAGAGGATAAAGGTGACGCGTTCGAGGTTGAGGAAGAATTAAGTTTTGGGCGCGTGCGTGATCTGATATATTTTCTGACTGAAAGTACTCCGTATAAAGACATTTTTTCGATACGTTAGCCTGTATCTATAATGCTAAAGAGTTCGTATTGTATAAAGAAAAGCAAACCAAAAAACAAAAAAACGAGGAAATATTGACGGGAATGATTTCCAGCTTTTTTTGTACCGCGGTTTCGGACTGCGGCCGAAGCGACTCGATTTGAGGCGAGCCTCTTTCTAGGAAGACAATCAAAAAAATGTTACATCGTAACATTGTCCTTGTTGTTTTTAATCGTATGATATTTTAAGCAACTCGATATTACACATACACACACACACATATATATATATATAAATCTTAATATATATATATATATATATATATTCTGATTAGCTATTACAAATTTAGGATTAAAAGTTACACACTTGAGCATTGTAAAATCTCTTGTGTGATCCATCCCCATTATTTATTTCGTAAACGAATCCCGCCGAGATGAGCGGCAAGTATCCGAGAATTGCGAGCTTTTTGCAAAGTATGGCGTGTTACATGTACAGACACACGGATATATGTACGCGCATACGTACACGTACGTCATACGCACGCACACACACATGTGCAATTAGAGCGTGATCGTTGTCAACGCGAAGGAAAAGGGGTACCTTTGCTACTATAAGCGTGGTCAAAAATATGCTGTGGAACCCGATAGGAGATGATTCCTCTCGAAACAAGAAACAATCGACTCGAAAGTGTATAGTAGTACAATTTGAATCGCGCGTCAAATTTGTATAAAATGTGTAGATATAATAATTGACGACTGATCGCGAATATATCGTTCTCAAAAATACCAATTACTTTGTAGCAGATTCGTGAAATCAAAGTTTAGGTAAGGGTTCGCACTTGTATATTCAAAATGCACTTTCTCGTAAACGAAGGCTCACGCGAAAAGAACATTATTCTACGGTTTGATTATTTTTCTTCCAGAGCAATCGTCTGTTCTCGGGTTTTACCGCGTATTTTCAAACGCATTCGTATACTGTCGTCGTTTACGTTGCGTCGAGGGGTTACGCTCAGATTAATTCCCTTCGATTTAGAGACTGAACCCGATCCTGAGTCGTTGATAAACTATTTTTGGATAGTTTCGCCACCGTTGCTTTATTTATTAAATAATCGGGATTGTTGTTTTTATACGACATGGTTGCGCGAGTCTGGACAGTATTCAGGGACAGTGCGATCCACGCTTGGTTTCCTGGCATTAGAGTTTCCATAAATCTGTCTACAGTGTATTCAGCGGCGAAGCTAGTCACACGTTCGCGCAAGAAATTAATTCACGAATGAGAACCAGACAACGCATCAGGTTTGTCGAGACAGAACACGCGCGGAGTAACAAGAGTAAAGAGAAATCTCAGAGTCACGGAAATGCATTGCTATTATTAGTAAAAACCGGCTGTTTTAATTTAGGCGCCGACACATGCATTTTAGTTACTCTAGGATGGTGTTACCATACTTTTACGTATCAGGGAGCGAAGGGATAACTTAGCGTTAGGTAGTCGAGCCAAAGTTTCTGCTCGAGCATAGTTTTAGGCGTCCATCTGGATGAAACGGTCGTACCTACGACGAGTTACCATTTCTTTCTTAGTTTTACCCTTTCGTTTATCGTGATTGCATTTCCCGAAGAGTTACCATGTTGTTTTGCCCCCGTTCCATGAATGAAAAGAGAGGAAAAGCTATGGAGTCGTAGAGGCGCACACTGGGATGAAACAGTGATAATCTGTAGACGATGAGATATATATATATATATATATATATGTATGTATAACGTAACTGTAGGCGTGCTGGACTACCTTTTGCGTTTCACCGCAAAGGAAATCAATACATTATAGGACATTATGCTAAGTCGTACGAGATTATCGGATGTTTATATATATATATATATATAACATGCATGTATATATATATGTACATAGATATACGTATGGGGTGATTTCTACATCGAGATCATGATTTTTCTTGATATTAATTTTCTTTCAGCAGTTCCTGAATCCTACCTCGCTCAATCTTTTCTGCCTCAATTGGGACATCAACTTATGAATTCCATGTTAACGTGACGTAAACACTTGAAGTAGAAAAATTACGGTAGGATGACCGCGAACTTTTTGTTACAAACAAAGCCGATCGATCGCTTTGTAAGAATCGCTCTATACATATAACTGTACGTGAATGCACATGTAACGTTTGTATGCATACTGTGTGCGTGTTGATGTTTTTCCCATCGTGTACTCGCAACGATGCACGTTCCCCGCGTCGCCGGTTGCCGCGATACCTGCGCGATTCCCTTAAATTGCGTATTTTATGGAGTCCAAAGACCTCGAAGACCTTGAGAAATTATAAACAGTTGGAATTACGCAAAGTAAATCGTTGTTGTCATTGTAAAAATAAATTTAACTTCTCTTTGACTATCTTTTTCCCTTTGAGAATTTCACCGAGGTTCTCACAGTACCTGAAACCCAAGGGAAAGATACGAAATCGCGAGGCGCGTGGATATCGCGGCGACGCGAGGGCGTGCCAATTCTTCCAACGCTTCGTAGCCGAGATCGAAACGTTTACGAACAATTGAACTGGGAGAGCTGTTCCTCGATTAGCCAAGCTATGTATTACATTTTCGTTCGAACGCCGACAAAATTCGAGACGTGCAGAACGTCTGAATCTCGTACTCGAGCTGCATGTTCACGCGACGTTAACTCCTTGGTCTAGAAGAACGCGTTAGACGTTCGTGGTACGGAAGTGCGCAAGCGATTTTATACCTAACTATGGCACTCGCGGTCCCAGATGTTAATTGGTGTGGCAAGGAGTTAGAGTCGCGGCATTTTAAAATTGCGAATTATATTTTTTGCTGACGTTTCCACGCAGTTTTGTGTAAAGAAACTTGTCCATCGCGTAGTCTTTCACTGTGCAGCTCCATTTTCCATTGTGCTGGAAATGTCGTCAAAAAATCAAACTTGCGTACATGCAGTTTTGGCGCATTTGGGACAAGTTTTTGACAACCTTTCAAAGTATCATCAAAAATTGTTTCTTTCGAATATTTTATTTTCCGCGGCGTTCACTGCGCGGACGCAGCGTATTCGCTCAGGACGAAGTGTTTCGTCCTCTTCCTATATTCCTGTAATATACATACCGCGCAATGCACGCATTTGCGCTCCGAAAGCCGTCTAAACGTATTTGGTTACCTGCGTTATGTATATTACACACGTGTACCTAACGTATAAGCGTAAAGACTAGGTTACGAGGACAGATATTATATATATTCACGTTGATATATTATGTGTTGTTGCTGTTGATGTTGTTAACGGTAGAATAGCGAAAAAGGTGGCAGTAGTAGCGTAGTCGTTGTTTGTAGAATTAATGCGAGACTAGATATTGCGTTGCTTGTATATCGCGAGATGCGACGCGCGATTCCCATTGCAAACGGGAGCGTTACGAAGCCACGCTTCCACGTTTTAAATCGGTGCTGTCCAGGAATAAACTCCCTCTCCATACAAAGTCCAATGTCCACGATATTACAATTGATAGGGTATACGCAGATTTTTACATCTGATTGTATACATAGATCGATGGCAAAAGTGTAACACGTCAGATGAACCACTGGAGTTAAACTGGCCAGCATTAAGGGCGTCTTCTGGCTTAGAACTTGAAACAAAATTTCTTTACATTTTCTCAAAGTTTCAAGTTTCAATCACATAGGAGCTTGCTGTCTTGATTCGCGCGTCCGAATCGCGAGATACAAGAACGAGTAGGGACGCGTATCGCGTATTGTAAGTTGTAAACGTAGTCTTGAAACGGCCTATCGACGATCGTAGCGTTCTGGCGTCGCTCACGTTCCTCTCAACATTGTTCTCGTGCGTTTCCGAAGGGACGTTCCCGTTCTCTTCTTGAGCGACTTTGCTGGCGAACGCATCAGAGATGGGCAAAATTTTATTCGAGTACCACATAACGACTTTTACTTTATCGAACAGTTAATTTTTGATTTGCTCATAGTGCAATATTTCATTCTGCAATTCGAAGTTTCCATGCAACGGGTAACGGGTAAACGGTCGTTCGTCTTTTATTCTAAATTTGTATCTAGATAAGAAATTTGCCCGTCTCTGTCGTGATCGTAGTTTCCAATCTCGCGCGTCTTTTATTGTATTCCGTGAATCCTTTGGCTTCCGCGCGACAAGGACAGGCGCGTGTATCCTTGTGACAACGATGTGATAACGTGTCCACCGAACTGTTACCGAAAAAAAGAAGACGAGGACGGGGACACGCCTTTTGTCTTTCTCCTTTCCGCGCGCGTGCGAGTTGTTCTCTTCGGGATCGTCAGCTGTCAATTCTTCGATGCTTCGAATATATTCGTTGATGTTAAATGTGATTTTCTAGCGACATATTCGTTGTTCGTGTGCGCGGCGTTTTGCGCTCGTCATTTCGTTCGTCATCGACCGAGACCGCTTCCACGCTGCTTCCAGAGGTCTTCTTGTTAGCAGTCGCTCAACGACTCTGGTCGACAACGATGAAAGGAGGCTAACAGACACTTGGATAGAATACATAGATCGTTTGATTGTGCGACGAATATCATCGATACTCGTCGCAGGAAGAATGCAGACATTCGAGGACGTCTTAGGAAGTGCATTTCTGTGTTTTGATGCGCGACGGAGTTGACAGCGTTATGAGCTCCTGAGACGCAACGATTTTTTGTAGATCTAGACTTGGCGAGCAAGAGTAACCGCGGAAGTGGTCTCAAGGGATCGAGCTTGTTGTGTTTCCGACGTTTCTATAGTCGTTTATAGGTCTTGCCAAGTATTCAGAGTTCTTGCCTTCCACTGGGACGCGATTTTCCATGTCCGATCGCGGGGACACGGAACGTACCAGCGATCGACGTTCTTCGTTCGACTTGGCTTTATCTCAGCTCGATGACGCTGACTTGACTTCCAGCTCCGAGTCGTTACCACGCGACTTTCATCTGGAAGCCAGAGTTGGCGTCAGCCGCGACGGACTAGGCCACGAAAGCCAAAAGTATTTTATTCCAGCTGTTCGCCAGCGTGTATATATGCATATATTTTCTTTCCATTTACGCGTTTATTCTTCGAAGCTGTTCGAGCTAAATTTATTGTTCCCTTCGTATCGCGTAAGAAGCAGCGGTATCGATCCGAGTGGAATATTTACGGACGATTAGTAACGCTTCATCCGTTTGTCCCGCGAGGCGCGCGCGCGCAAGTTTCTCTTCTGCAAATTAGAACGACGCATCGCAGTTTGTTTTCCCTTGGCTTCCATCGCCACGGTCGATTTTCCTTCGTTCGTCACGCAACACACCGGGTAAAATTAAGGGTTTCGTCCTTTCGTCGTCCGCGAGTCGGGGGGCTCCGTATCTTCTCGCTCGCCGCGCCGTCCAGGACGGTTCGCTGTTAATTGCTCGTACAAAACCGCGCGCCCGCCTATTAGCCGCAATTTACGAGTCGCTTCCACGTTAGATCGACCGACAGCGAATTTATTTATCGTAACGTTCTCAAGATTTTTCAACCGATACATATTTCAAGTAGCTTTAAACGCGTCGGACCGCTGCGCCGCGCGCCAATTGATTAAGCGTGGCAACGCAATTTTCCACGGAGGTCAGCTCCTCTTTTTCCATCGCTTTACGTACAAAGAAACGGTGCACGGCTATGATATACCACGCGATTTTCTGTTCTGGTAAACGTCAGCGGTGCACTCGATATTCGTCGAGTTTATGTACCACCGAATACTAATCAGATATAAATGGAAACTAATGTTCTTTCTCACGGTGACCCATTACAGCTTCGTGTTGTATTATTTTATACATCTCCTGTTCAAGGGAATTTGTAACTTTTTTAAGTAGGATTAATATAGTAAGAGTATTAGTTTAACCAAAAATTCGTGTTAATTGTTACGACATCAGATGCTAGTCTTCCTAGATTCGTTAACTGTTTACGAAACGTATAAATTGAGCTGTGATCTGGGGTCAATTTCAGAAACAGAAATGGCCAGTTATTCCACCGCTGTTACTCGAACGGAATATCGCATTCTGCTGTCAGCCACGAGTCGATTCGCACAAACGTTCCGTTGTCTTCGATTTCTTCTTGTCACTTATCGCACGTTCTGCACAACCGACGTGTCCTCGCGATCCGCAAGGACTTCTAGTCCAGTCTCTTTAGATTTCACTAGGGAAGCATTCTTTTCAAGCCAACTTTTTCTATTTAATTCTATTAATCCATTGCAAATAGTATGAAAATCACTCCCTGGATCTTTGTACACCATTTGCAACGTCTTGGTAAAGGTGTATCCTCTAAATCAGTTCCATAAGAATTTTCTTATTGTATTCGTATTCTATGTAGTTTCGAGTGACTGGACTATTTGCAGCTGTCGTCCTCAGTTTTTGGCTGCAGTCGCTGCCACGCGTCCAAGGTGACGCTGTCCTCGTTATCGGCGAATTCGCACAGAACTTCCGTAAGTTTAAGAATTTTTTGAGCCGTTTTTTACATATACTTCCGCCTTCCTATCGGCGTCGCGAGAGCTCGCGCGAAACGACCTTTCGATGCGTTCCCATTTGGACTGTTTTCGTACGTTTCGGAGTATTTTTCGATTTCGACGCATTTACATTGTTTCGCTTGAACATAGATCTGTGTTAGATGTATTCGAGGACGATGTCCGTAGAAGCAGGATCGGATTGGCTCTTTGCGGTACAAATTTAACGATTTCAGTACACTTGTGTCGAGTTTTGCTCGACGTGGAACCGCAAGGAGTTAAGATGTACCCATTGAGGGCTACAGGTGATCAGTTGGAAGCGATTCGATAAGCTCAAGCATCCGAGACTACAAGTTTCTGGTATTTAACAATCGTTTCGCTAGAGATTCATTTACGTTTAGGATAGCTAGAGAGAAAAGAGTTTCTCCGAGACGAAGAATATTAATGATTGCCATGTTTCAGAGGAATCTTCCTCAATGCTTGAGTTTTGATTGGATGTTTTGGTTGCGTGAGATCAAGTTATCATTTTTCGCTTTTCACTTTTCGCTCATTTCGATCATATTATCCTGACAATACCTGTAGCCCAGGGCTTCGATCCTAATCCGACGCTGCGTAGAAGCCGCGCGAAGCTGAAGCTTCCTAGCCAGCCTGTTCAACTGGTTGCTTGCCGCTGAAACAACGCTAAGCTCCGAGAGCAACAATGCTTGAAAATGATTAGAGCCGTTTTGCAAGACACACTTAACGTACAGTACCACCTGAATTACTGCAAGAGAGCCTACATGTGAAGGAAATAGTTACCAAGCGATAATTAAGATTGGAGGTTGTAGTTGAATCGATTATCTTGATTATTGCACACGTCTCACACGAAATTTCATGCATTAATTGAGGTTCTACCGTAGCCAGTGGTCCTAAGTGAGGGGAAATGCGTAATGCTTCCCCTTTTTACTTTGCTCTTGCTCGTTACAGCCCAATTGAAAAGGCTTGATGCCGGCGAACGGGCCTGGAAGAGCTCGCGAAGCGCGGCAGAGTTTTGAGATGCTTTCGTTTTAGGGTTTCGGTGTCGGTTTCGTTGAAAGAATCGACGACCAGTACGTTCCAGCTGTTCCGAACGGACGAGAAAGACGTCCGCAGCGCCCCGCCCCCCCCCCCCCCCCCCCCCCCACCACGTCTCGTGGTTGTATGTTGTGATCGCGTTCCTTGAGCCTCGAGGAAGCGTCTTAGTACCGAAACCGATCGATGTCGACTGTTTCCGTGAACCGTCTTATAAACTTGGGTGTATTTTTTAGAATGAAGCGTTAGACAGAAAATTGTTACTCCCTGTATATGGTTACCGTAAGCACCGCAACAGATCCACTTATTACCCGTACGACGATATATGAGTTTTAACGATATTCTATAAATGGCTGTACCGTATTGTAAAATCAAAGATATATAGTGTACAATAAAGTTTTAGTGGCGTAGAAACGACGCGAGTACTGTTCCTTCCTCGAGTAATTCCTTGACTTGTCCAGTCAACGCACCGATTGCAGCTCGAATTTCGATTACAGCTGTACAAAAGTATTCTTTTATTTTTATTGGTACAAAGTTTCATCTAGAAAAATTAATATTTATATTTTTATCAAAAATTGTCAGAGTAGAGTTCCCTATATTTTCTCAGCGCACGTCGCAAGGTTTTTTAATGTACGCGACCAGAAGCTGGTATCTGCCCAGAATACCCAGTTCTCGCTGATCGCTGTAGTCTTCGTCCGAGAACTGAATCTTCATGACCGTTATTTCACGCATCAACGCATCCATGAATTCATTTTGAAGCTCTTGATCGGGGATCCGCGAAACGAAGGGCGTGATGGGGATCATGAAATCTGTAACGAGGATTCATTATCGAAGACAAAGAGAGACTCGTTGGAAACACTCGAACGAATCTATGTATAGTCCGAGTCTGTACCTTTCAGTGACTGCGAGTTTCGGAAAATGAAGGTTCTGTCTCTCCTGCTGCAATGCAGGATTTCGAAACCAATGTCTTCCAGGATCTTCCTAAAGGCAGCCCTGGGATCCTTGCAACGATGGAAGTAAGGCACGAAACGATCCACGTCCTGGAAAACAGGCCAAAAGGGTAAATGGTACGAATTCGAGCAGAGTCCTCGACGCGAGATCCTTGTACAACCTGCATGTATGGTTTGTATCGTGGGTTCTTGTGTAGCTTCTCGTAAGCGTTGAAAACTTCGGTGGAAGCTAGGAACATGGCCAAGGCTGTCCCACCTGGACGTAGCATCTTCCACACGTTCTCGAAGGTTCGCCTAGTGTTGGTAAGAAATATGATTAGATCCTGGATTTAGCTTTTGATAATAATTTTTATGCAGCAAATTATCCAATATGTACAAAATTAGATCCATTTAAAACAGATTCACTGACGTGTTACGAATTAAATTCGTCTTATATTTTATTTTATTTTTGGACAGACTTCTGTTCATTTTTGTTTGTAGTCCTGTCCAGTCAACAGAATTAAATACCCCATGTTCTGGCACCAGTGGAAACAGAAGAAGGAGAACAAGCCATGGTACTGTTCGACGTGCTCGTTTGGCAATTCTTCGGTCTGAATGTCCAAACACGTGAACGATAATCGCTTCTCGCCTTGATACTTCTGTCGCGCGTACTCGATCATCGATTTTGATATGTCCGAACCTTTAAAAACAATGTGAAACGAGCTTAGTAGTTATCACGAATATTCTGAATTATTTGGTGGTGATATCAACAACTTGGATTCCCTGTCAAGAAATGCCATAACTAAATATCGTTCTTCTAAATTCTATTCAGCTATGGATATTACCAAATAATTCCTCGAACGCGATTCTTTTTACTCTCTTACCAACTACCTCCACTCCAGACGGTAATTTCGGTAAGAGCAAGTTCTTGGTGACGTCTCCAGGTCCGCATCCAACGTCGATGCACTTGCCCCTAGTCTCCGATATCTCTTTATGGAACTCGTCGATGATGTCGATCGCATCTTGGTACTGGAGCTTGCTGGTGTTGACGTACTCCTCGACCATGTTCATCTTTGAAGCGACCGACTCGATGGAGTCGCGTTTCTATCGATTTCGACGAATGTACGCGAACGTTCTCGCTCGATCCGCGAAATGTCACTGTCGACAGCTTTGCAACACGGCCAGAGGAAGTTGTAACGATTGAGTTCGGTGGACGCGTAACCGACTCGACGCCCAGTCGGATCTTAGACTGGTACCTTTTGGCCTCGAATTGATATTTATATTCGGCGACTCGTACAAACAAGTTTTCTTGCCTCAAAGGTTCCCCCTCTCTTTTCTACGTGTTTAGTACCTTTTTCTTCTTCCTCTACTCTTTTGCTGGCCCGGTTCCGTTCGCCCCCTCTTCTCGATCCCGTCCCCTATCACCCTTCCGGCCGTACCTACCTCAATATCCAAATTCTTCGCCCGTCGCGCTGTCTTCTTAACCCGATGGTCGCGTTCGGCGGTTCAACGACCTCTATTTCGATAATAAAGAACGCTGGAATGCGTTAGGGCTCGCGAGTCCTAATTCGATGTCGAGCCTCTCAGAGATTGGAAGAGACGAGGGTCATTTACCTCTTAGGGCGGAGGTGGGGGACCGTTTGGAGTTCGAAGGCCGCCACGGGGCCCTCGTAGGGCCGCGCATTGCGTCCACTTACGCTGGGCCCTAGGTTTTCGCGGTATTAGGACGGATAAATAGCAGTTTTTCTTTGTTATCTGTAAGAGAGATCGAACAAATGTTATAGATTCTAATGTTGCTCTAGAATCATGCGTTAAAAGATTTTATCTCACGCTTCTCTTCATAGAGCTACAGAGAATTGAACTGTACGTAGCCTTGTCTCAGGATCGATCTATATCTATCGAACCCTCGTGTTTTGACACTCACCTGTCTGCCATCGTGTTAGTTTGTGGAAGTGACGAGTCACAATAACGCCAATTTGTTGTTACTGTGCGCGGCGATAACTTTACGAAGCTGTTGATTCTAGGGCAAGGATACGAAAGAGTATTTTATTTCCGTAACCCTTTGATGGCAAGGATAGTTGATAACAATCATCCATTTGTTATTCCATTCCTCGATGATCTATATCTAAGATATTTTACGTTCAAGTTATTACACGCGTTTCTAACGACGCGCGACGGCAGCTGTTTCGGCGCTATTCCTTCCATTCGCGGCTGCGTCTCGCAAATATTTACCTGGACGTCGGTCGAGGGGTTCTTCGCCGCTCCTACGCGGCAGATCGTTAAGGTGTCGTTAGGAAATTGAACCGTCAGCGTCGACTGTCGCGGTGCAAACATTGTATAATATTTTTCGCTCGATTAAAAGCCGCCCTCGTTATCCCGACGGTTGTTCCCCGTCCTATATATTCTCGTTTCGCGTCGACGCCGTATTTACCCGCGTTGTTCGCGCCCGTTGTCGTTATTTTTATATTCCGCGTCCTCTCGCGCCGCGGCGCGTGATTAATAAATTAAATTAAACTGGAGCTCGAGAATGTTTTTCTAAACCAATCCGTGGCGATCGAGGACAACGATCGAAGGGAGGACTGGAGTCGGCCCTTTCGGTGGTACAGCGTTATCTTGGGTAGGCCACGCATTTACGTTTAGGACGTCGCCTTATTTGCGTATGCGTGGACACACGTCTCGACCCTCGAGCACCGTCTATGCACACTGGGTGTTCTCTCTATGGTGCTCGGTTGTGTGTGACGTTTCCGTTTGCTGTACCTACGGGTTAGGCACCTTGGTGTTGCTGGGCTTTAAGCTTCGCCGGTAAGAAAAACCCAATAGAAAACGTCCTTGACAACGCTCGAGACCAGCGTTGAATGGGGCATCGAGTATCCAGACATAGGACTAGTTCTCGCAGCATTAGGGCTCCCACGTTCAATGGAAGGTAGATGATCTGTTCAGCGCTCCCTGCATCGAGAAGCTTATAGGTGCCGTTGAATCCCAGAATTTCTAAACCCATGCCATATTGTAAATATCGAGCATCCCGTTGCCTGTCTTTATTCTTGCACGTCCAGCGAAAAATCCGATAGATACGTCATTTTGGCAATTTTGGATTTTACTCTCCCAGAATCCTATTTCGCGACGGAGAAATGGATCGACGGACAGAGAAACGGAGAGACGGAGGAGAGGAGAGAATAACTCAGCAGCATGGCGGCAGGTGGTGGCCAAAAGGGTCGCGAGGGGTGGAGGACGAGGTGGCTGGAGGAGGAGAAAGAAGATGGATGCGAAACTCGCGGGGTAATGATAGATAGAGACCGCCTCTGCCTCGCGACCTCTCGCACCTTTTCTTCGGGAACATCTTCTATCAGTGCCGGCCAGTGGCGCACACAGATACTTCAGCATCGCGCACAATGGGGTAGAATCCCAAAAGTTAGCCAGAAATATCTTTTTAAATAGAAGTCTGACGTTGCAAGTAGCGCGAATACGTCATACGAACACGATCTATCGATTATATCTTGTGTCCTTCTAAAGAAGAAGGCCTAACATTTGTGACAAGTGCAGCAGAGCAGGAAAATTTCTACATTTAACAGAAAATTCTTTTACCAACTCGAATCTGTGAACAGTTTTCTTCTTTTCTGAGCGCATCCGTCCGTCTGGTCCGTTTCGCCTAAATTCTCCGCTGCGTATCGAACGAAAGAGACGCGTTGGAGAGAACGAGAAGGGCTTTGATAAATGACTGACGCGGAAAAAAATCCGCGTCGATACGTCTTGCTCGAGAAGACGCGCGCTCGTGAAACGAAGGGGGAAGGGCGGCGGGAGGAAATACGCGATCGAGCAAAAATCCCGCAGGATTTTAATCCTGGAGGATGAACCAGATCAGGGTTTCTCAAACTTCACCTGGCTCTAAACAAAAATATACATATACATAGGGATAAATGAATGTAGTCGTCGCGACACAAAATACCGCCATTTCTCCATGACGGATATAGTCGTGAAACACAACTGACTGGTCAATGGAAAACAAAACTGCATCTTGAACCTGTATTTACGTTTACTCGATTTAGTTTCGTATAAAAGTTTCAAGCTGGTACAAAGGGTTTTTTGGTCGCTGAAGATGTTGCGGCGGTGGTCCGCGACGTGGAGTGCGAGTGGGTCGATGGGCCTCTCTCGCGGATGCGTGCTTTATCGGAAACCACTGAGTGAGATATATGGAGAGATTATACGAGATGGCGTTTCGGAGTCGAACAGGCCGCTATTCTCCGCTCCGTCAATTATGCTAATTTCGATTGCCGCGAGATTAATGGAAGAAGGCGGCGTCCCCTTCGTATAACTCGACTCTAGGAGCCCCGACGCCGGAGACCTGACGTTCCTTCCGCATTCGACCGACCGTGCATAATGTACCGGACTTGTAATTATTGCGGGTTACACGCTGACCTTTCCTAGTCGCGGAACAGCTTCTCCGCTCGCTGCCAGCTCGTAGAACGCCACTCGATATTATCGAGGCACGATGAACTTTGGGCTGGAAGCGTAGTTCAGTCTTATCTGAAGTTCTAGATACGTAGTTTTTTCACGTAGGGCGTCGATGGACCGTTAGATGTTAACTTCCAAACTCTACACTCGTCTCGTAGTCGTAATGAATCGTTTTAAATTAGAATAGAACCAATTTGCAAACTGCGGCTTCGTTATCGAGATGTAAGAAGTTGAAATTTGTTTCTCAGGTTTCAATTATTCTCTTGAGAGTTACATTGCTACGTTAGTGGAAATCTATTATTTTATTGGCTTGAGAATCCTGAGATTACAGGAATCGAAAACGGAAAACAGAGCGGCAGGAAGGAGACTGTCTGGCGGCAAACGTATCCATAACAAGCGTCGAATACCTGCTCCACCTCTTGACCCATCGCGACCTCTTCCGTATCTTCCGGCGCTTACGTGGGCGACTGACGCATGTGACCTCTATTTCGACGTTTCCTATTGTCGAGGATCCCAGTGACGCATTGTCCGCGACCGAGACCTCTCGATTCTTCGTCGACCTCGCGAGCAGATAAGCTTCGTTTAAAATTCCATGGGTATCGTTCGGACCATCACGTCTAAAAAAAGAACGATAAACGACCAAGTGTCACAACTCGACGACGATTGTCCAATGGAAACGGAAATTTGGAGGAAAGTACACGGAGGTGGTGGAAATGATGGAGAAGTTTACTTAACGATTCTTCGACATAAAATTCAATTTTCCTCCACGTTTATTTCAAGCGTTTCTTCAAAGTACAACTAACGAATGCACCCCCCCGTGGGCGCGCCACCGGTGGGTTTCGATGAAAGGGCGCGAACGTAGGAACCCTTCCCCGTGAAAATATTAAAACGGACCTGGTGCGTCGCTGAGCGTGTTGTGTGCACGCTCCACGGCTTCGTAGGAAAGTATGAAAATCCATACAGTCGCTCGGAGAAAATATCCGTCATTTAAAATGGATGGATTTAGGTGGATATAAAAGTGAGGGGTGGAAGAAACCGGTGGCAGCGCGAAGGGAGGCCCTCGCCTCGGTCACGGGAGGAGGGCGAGGTTGGAGGCGACTGCTGAAAGTCGTTGGAGGTGGAGGTCGGAGATGGTGGCGGCGGCGGCGGCGGCGGCAGCGGCGGCGGCGGTGGCGATGGTAGTGGTTGCCGGTGGTGTTGGAGATTTAAGGGAGACATTTTAAATGGATGGTTCTCTCGTAGAAGCCGACCGCCTCTGGTATTATCCAATACCGTGCCTCGTCCCGCGGCACCGTGTTTCTCCACGAGAATTCGCGACCATCCGAACGAAAGGATCGCTAAAGAATTATGCACGCTAGCTTTTTCTCAACACCGACTCTCGACTATGCTCCCCTTTATTATCGATACCGAACCAGGATCCTCGCCTGATGTTATCTAGCGTTTTAATTCGAATCAAATTTAATATAAACATTTGTGAGAGTAGCCAAATGATAACTTAAAAAAGGCCTCGAATATATCTGAATCAATGAAATGGTTCATTCCATATGATCACGTCTGATCGTTGAGAGTGCTTCTTCGCTCCCTCAAATCTCTCGATGTACCTAAAATTCCTACGTTACGACGTCCCCCGCAAGCCCGAAAACTTTTGGTGATATGAAAAAGCAAAGTTTCGCGTCAAGAAATAAAAGTGGCTCCCTTCGTCAACAGGGATCCTCCCAGCAGGGAGAGACACATTTGGCAGGTTGTATCGTATCAAGGTTATCGCTTAACAAACCTCTCGAGTGCGCCTCGAGTGCCTCGCTGTATTTGTTACATCAACCATACCCGTGCTCGTTCCTCGTCTTTAAGGCGAAACGTTGGCCGCCGTGTATCGGGTTGTATCGCGGAGGAAGATAGTGCTACATCTCTTTAAGAAGACTCTGTTCCAGGATCGATAGGGAACGCAATCGCATTCAACACCTCCGGCATCTTTCGGTGCACCTATTTTACAAGTAAAAAATCGTCCTCCACCAACCACTATTTCGACTGCAAACTTTCCTACACGAGTCATTCTGGCAATGAATTTCCAAGCAACTTGGTACTGGAGGTTTGTTCCAATCTGTGATTGGTTTTTATGCGTAACAAAACGGTAGAGAAACAACATTAGGTAGATATTTGTCGTAATTCTTTTCTTTTGATGGATAGAGAAGTCGTGGCTTCCTGCGAATGAAACGCTCCTCTCGCAGTGTCGGACTTATAAAGCATCGATACTACTGGGGACGAGTGGAAATGCTTCGTTCTCGTCAGACGAAGCGCCAGGAGACTGCGAATCAAATACCAGGAGGAGCATCTATAGAGTGTAAGCAATTTCCTTGTGAAATTTATTTGTTTAAATGGGTATGCAAGATATTACCTCCGATGGTGGAAAATATTGAAATTGGTTGGAAACGAATTTAAGAACTGTCTGAAAGTACTAGTACCCTCGGTTTGTATAGGACCTTAACATTGCCGATGCGAATTACTTGTTCCCTTGCACCAAATTCAAATCCCACCCACGTCAACGACAAACACGACTCTATCCTCGCTCCTCCTTTCCAGGAAGGCTGTCCGGAATCGTCGAAGAACGTTTTCCTTTTCGTGACGGAAGATGGCAAACTGGCGTGGGCCAATGAAACCGAGGCGGACAATTCTCGCGGACCAATCGTCGAGTTTCCAGCATTCGGATGCGACTGCGAACAGGTGCTGCGAGAGAGAGAGAGAGAGCGCGAGCGAGAGGGTCGATCCTCCCAGCAGGGGGTGGGATATAAAAGCGTCGACCTCGGGATGAGCAGAGCCTGAAACCAGTCCTGCGCGATCGGGAGTTTCCCGTATTCGTTTCACCGACCGGAAGTCGGCATCGTATTTGCGCTTTCCATTGGGTTTCCGAGTGTCGTCGGGGCCAATGGCACGACGAATGCCGACTGTCGGGTGCCCGCGATGCGGATTCTAGAGGGGTTGGTTACGCCCCGAATGGAAACGGCCAACAGAGAGAGGAACCAGAGGAACGGGGCAAGCACGAGCGAGACGAGAAAAGGAGCGAGATTTCCCTTCGCGGCCGTCCCTCTCCCCCCCCCCCCCTATTCCTCGCCCATTTCCCTCTGTCTATCTCTGAGCCCGCGAGGGAGGGCACGGAGAGGGAGTTTCTCCCTCTCGCAGTCTTTGTCCGTGTACGGTGCAACGGTGGTCGTGCACGGGACGTCTGTGCGACGCTGGGAGGAGGTCGAGAGGGAAACCGGGAGGAAAACGGCGACGGGGAGTGGAAATGGCGATGAGGACGAAGACGAGAGAACGCGGGAAGGGGAGGGCCGCCTTGCTTCGATCCGAGAAAGAGACGCAGACAGAGCTCGGAGTAGTGAGTCCTGGCTTCGATCCCACAAGGTGGTAGACACTCGGTAGCACTTAAACTCTCCTCCCTCTGCTTTGCCTCCGCTCTTTTCCCTCCGTCCTGCAATCTACCTTTCGCCCACCCTCGCTCCTACTTTATCCGTTCCATCTAGCGATGGGACCAATCCAATGACGCGCTCATTAATACCGATACATATGAATTCCCGAGCATTCCACCTTGGTAACACCGATCATGGTTCGCCAAGATCCGAGAAAGATCAGGAATAAACGTAACGATTTCTCGCCTCGAGTCTTCCAGCTTTAGTTTCTTTTTCCTTTCGATGTAACATACTTTATCTATTCGCTTATTCCTCACGGATCTATCCAGTGGAATTATAGCTATTTCGCCAGATTTATGAAATACCGTGCGAGCACAGGGTTAGCGAATGCCTCGTCTACAGGTCAAAGTTACACGTCAGAGGATTTGTTCGAAGCGGACTCTTTGAGGAGGGACACAAGCTTCGGAACGTGGCATCATCGATTGTCAAAGACGGTGAGCTTCTCCGGTGTAATCATTCCCCGCTCGTACATGAAAGTTACTTGTCTGTCAGAATTTCGATAACGATGACCCATAACGAGCAGACACGATAAATGCTCGTAAACGTTTATATACATTTAATTTTACATTCTACTTTCACCGAGTTTTAGACGGAAAGCTTTCGTCAAGCTCTCTTTCGGAAGGACACGTCATGGTTGACGTCACACAGTCATTGAGTAGCTCGAGAGACACTCCTCTCATAAGCGCAACTGGCCACTTGTTTGCCAGATAAATGAGGTCAAAGGCCATGAGTTGCTATCGACGAAGATAAGATTTAAGAAAAGACACTGATATGGAACTAAAAATGTCTTGCTTATCGTCTGTACAATTTTTAGAGTTTCCAGAATGCAGAGTTTTAAGAGCTGTCGAATTATGTAGCTTCCATTGACGTTATAATTAGCTTAACCCTAGGCGGATTTCAGGGGCTGACCGCATTTATTTTTGTATATTTATGGCTTATTAAAGCCTTAGGCAACAAAGGCACATCCGTTTTTACACTTTTTATCGCGAACAAACGTGGAGCAAAGAGAAACCACTCCGAGTTTATTTTAATTCAGCGTTCGATATCGTTTCATTATATTTTTATAAGTCAAGGTCGCGTTAACACCTGTACGTGCCTTCAGCCGCAGGAATCGAGAACAGTTTGGCGTTGACATTTTGTTCTCCCGCTCCTATAAACCGGAGGGCTCGTAACGGCGCGTCGTTAAAAACGAGCTAATTGGTTTCATCAAAGCGATCTCTCGGTGTCGCTGGGTGGAAACGTGCGCCGTTGATTTTTCGCTTGGCATGTAACCGTTTCGCAATCTTCGCTGAAACATCTTTCCACGCATCGCATAATGCCGAACCAAAAGAGGTTACTTTATTTTTATCACATTAGAGGTGACAGAAAAATATTAAGGAACTCGAGTCTCACACAACGTTATAGGTTAGAGGGTTAAGAGAAAGATTTTCGAGGCATTCGTTTGTTCTTCGTGTTCCGTGAAGGGAATTCTGCCTAATTGAATTTCAAATGACGTCGGTTCGCGGCGGTATTTTTCTTTCCCGTGGACGCCAACTTCGGTGCACAGTTTCGACGTCGGCTCGCTTCCTCCGCGTCGTTCATCGGGGTCGATCTCGTGTTTTTTTCACCCTTTTAATCTTTCTCGCCTCGACGTTCCTCTAACCAACGTCGGAGCAAGAAGCGAGGCGCGAGGGCAAGCGCGGGTTAAAACCCTTTAGTCTAGACCGCAGGATCGGTCGGCCGGCTGGCTGAGAGTTTTCTATTCGACGCCACTTAAAAGCGAAGCCAGGGAAAGAACTTGTCCCTGCGACCTTTCCGCTGGAGACACTAGCCGAGTCTTATCGGCCATCGACGATAAAAAGTGAGAGGAGATTACCTCTGACCTTTTCTCGCTCTCTGCATGGAATCCATGCCGCGATCATCGACCTACTCATACCTCGCGATGCATTCTCGCGAGGCCACAATTCGAGTCACAACCGTGACGCAAATGTAGCGGAAACATAGCTGTTCATTTTTAACCAATACTTTCTAATCGTTTTAGATAAAATAGCGGGGAGTTGTTGTTCATGGCACCCCAAAAAGATACAATCATTCAAACATTAAACTTCACTCCTTGCAAGTGCGTGTGACTAGAGTTTTACTAGGACTTGGAGTACCTGCCTCGATGAAGCGACCTATCAGGGAGGGTTAATTTTTCCTCACGCCGTTCTTGGTGGTCCTGGGGGGCTCGTTAGAGAAAGAACCTCCACCAGTAGTCACTGGTACAAATAGCCAGTTATTTGGCGTCCGTTTGTCATTCTACAAATCTGTCACCTTCGGGTGGGTTTCATCTATTGCATCTATTGCTTTAGATACGAAATAAAAGGACCAGAGTTTGCATTAATTCCTTCGAAATTAATTTTCAGAGAAAACTGTAGGTGGGAGCAGGTCAGTCTAGTCTCCTGAAATAGAAATAGCTCGTCAGTCTCCCGGTTCCGTTTTCGTGGGAGGAAGAGAGGTTACCGAACCGGACGAGAATGGTAAACGTTCCATAATAGCGAGAAATAAATTGGTTTGCCCGGTAGCCGCGACCACTCGACGGAACTATGGCGTCGCGACGTGGCGAACGAGTAGGCGACACTGACGGGGGGTAAGACGCAAAAGACGGAGAAGCGGAATAAGAGGAATAAAAGGAAGGGGGAGATCTTGAGAGTGGCCTCTCCCTCCTCTTCCCCTTAGCTGGCAATGACAGATACAAATAAACGATCCGGCGGTTTCGCGCAAGCGCCTTTGCAGGATCTAGCATCTACCGTTCCGACCACCACCATCGGCCGCCAGCAGCGTCGCTACCACTACCGACACGGCTACCACCCTACAACCCCCTCTTCGTTCTGCCACCCTGCGGAAGCAGAGGTAGGCAACGGGTGCCCCCGACACATCCACCGCCACCTTGGGTGGAGCCTCGTAACCGACGTCATCAGACGTACAGACAAACGGCACAGACGTAGAAACCAATGCGCGAGAGGCCAGGTGGCTTACGTCTGCGTACAAATAACCGAGTACTTCGACCACCCCCGAGCGGACCCGCTTGGAGAACCGCCCCTATTCGGACGATTCTCGCGTTCTGATAGTCGCGGGGCCGAGTTTGGTCCCGCCTGACTCCGACGCGACTACCCCCGCTGCCATTGCTCCCCATTTCCGTTTGCGAAATCCGGACACCCCAGGAACTGTCCTCGCCCCTCGAGGTCGAGGATCCTTGGAGCCCTGCTCGGGAAATAGTCGACTGCCTTCGGGCTATGGATGGCCAAAATACTTATATGCAAGATTTCGAGTAACGAATAAGATACGAAGAATCCTCGATACGTTGCTTGTTCGATGAAGATTACCATTTAGAGAAATTGGAGGAATTCAATGTATGATAATGGCGGAGGATTCTTCCTTATTACGTACGAGGTACCGTTTATTCGTTACCCGAAACTTTTACCTCGGCAAAAACTGTCCCCGTCTCTAATTGCAGAGGGTTAAGGTCGAAGCTCGCCGCGTCATCGAACAAGAAAAATACGCGAACCTTTGCGAAGCTTTATAGTACCTGATGATTTTTCCGATACACCAACGTTTCGACCACCTTCTCATCACGACAGCCTTCATAGTCCTCGTACGATACGAATCGATAGTTTCTACTGAAAAACATCGGTCCGAGAAAACGTCTAGAATTCCTATTCTCCATAAAGTTTGCCCACCTTTGTCCCTAATAGAACGCAAACGTGGCCATCTCTGGCGCGCGTCCAGCGGAATCTCGGGGTTCCCGCACGGTGGCCAGGTTTCGTAAAGTGAATTCTTAACTCTCGTCTATCGGTATATCCCCGATCTCGTAGCTGGACGAGTCTGGCACGTGACACTTGCGCGGAACTGGCTGGTAGCGGCGATAGCAGGAACACGCGAGCAGTAGTCGTTGGGGAAGTTGTATCGGAGACCCAGTGGCGGAACCGCAGGAGGGTGGACGGCTGGAAAGGCGGCCGGTTGTCGAGGTTGGGTCGGAGGAGCGCAGGAGGAGGCGGACGTCGAGGGCAAGAGTGCGAGGGAGGTATACGATCGGTAGGTAACACCGTGGCGATGGTTGCGGGGAGTGAGAGAATAGAGGGAATACAGCAGATAGAGGTAGCTTGGAGTCGAGTGCCCGGGGCTGAATCGACCCGGCTACATACAGCACACCCCAAGCCAGTCCCTCTCTTCCTCGTGCATTCGCTCTGCTCGCTTCCCCTACCCTTTACGTTCTTCCTCTACCGTCTCTCCGACTCACCCTCTTGCCCACCTGCCGACATCCACCCCCTCTGCAACCCCATTCCACACATTCCCTTTCTAACCGTCGGTCTCTTCTCTTCTCTTTGGTCCCAGCTACGCTCACCTCTGCTCAGCTCTGGCTCTTCTTCCCTCTTCGCTCGTAGTTCCACCAGGTCTTGCGTTCCCTTCCACGGTAGGCATTTCGGTTCTTGCTTTCTCCCCCGATGTTCTTCTCGTTCGTTTCGTTTCCGTCTCCGCGTTCCGTTCGGATCTGCTAGCTGCCTCGATTCCCAACCCCCTCGCTTGCCTCTGTCAACCACCCGTCTCATCCCTTCTTCGCCTTCTCCTACGGTGTCCGCCTCTCGTATCGCGAGCCAAACCCCAGCAGACAACTCCCGAACACCATCAATGGCAAATACGACTAGCGTCGAGGAGGATTTCTCTCTTTGGGAAATGTGTTTTCTAGTATTCCAGTATTACGTTATACTTTACGTATAACATGTATAATTGAATAATAATGCGTCATATTTACCAGGTACCAGCGTGTTTTCCGATTTTACCGTCCATCCCTCGGGATACAAGGGTAGTTGGACGCTCTCCATCTTGGGGGATCGTCGTATCTTCTATTGGACTGATCCGCGGCGTCTTTGTGCCGTCGTCTGGTCCTTTTTCCGCGAGGGCAACGAAACTCCTCGTCCGGGCGCTGCGCGGTGCGATGCACTTTACGCTCCAGTTGCCGGGAAATTTAGAAATTTCGTATCTCGGCCCATCCTCGATCCTCCACGGAGAATCACGAATCTCCTGAGCGTCGTTCACCGTCGTTGTTTTCCTTTTAATCGGTCCAGACGACGGCAGCTACGGACGGTAAATTGGCCTACGGAGTGGCGACCCGATGGAGAAGAGGCAGCCAGCGAGCCATCGTTATCCTTGGATCTGGAGTTCGAGGGCTCTCGGAGATTCGTCCTCCCGTCGATTAGGCGCATATCCGATCTGGAAAATTCGCTTAGATCGTCGGATAAGCGTCGAGTAGGATCCCCGGTGGCTTGGATGGATGTTCGTCGACACTCGAGACGCGGAAAGAGTTCCCAGTGTTCGCGGGGGAGCGAAGACCAATCGACTGCCTATTTACCCGCCAAACAGAGCGCGGCAACCGGTCTCCTCTTTCACATTCATCCCTTTTCAACGGCGCACTCCTGGCGCCTCGCGCCTCGCGCCTCGCGCCTCGAGTATCCGCCAGACAAAACGGTCTCATTCCCATCTCAATCTATATTCGCACGTCCAACACACTCGAGATTATGAATGCGTGGGGTTAATGAAACCGGGGAAGGCGTCTGCCTTTGCACCACCGACCCGCCGCCCTCCACCCGCGCCGCCAACCACCCCAGCCCCTCGAGTCTTGCCTCTGCACACCTCCGCGCCGCTTCTCGCGGCTCTTCCTCTTCAACCTCCGGCAGCTTCGTCATTTGCCTCCACCTCCGTCGCCTCCGCCATCTCGTCCTCCTCCAACCCCCTTTTCCGTGTTCGTCGAGCGTGGCCGGCCCTACCGTGTGCCGCGATTCTCTATCGTTTTCCTGGGAGTAAACAGACTCGACGTTGGGCGCGAACTCGGTATACTTCGCTTTATTTTTTCAAAAGAACGTGTGCGCGCGTGAAAGAGCCATTTCGCCCCCTCATAGTGGAGAGAACGTGGCCAGACGACCGGTTCCATACGCTTCACGGAATCGCCTTCGGTCCTCGCTCTTGAATCGATTCACACGGGCGAAGAGTAGCCTGTTCTTTGTCGCCGTTTACCAGATTCACCTATCGCTGGATCTTTAAGCCTGGTCAGACACCGGTAGGTGTCTGGAATTAAGGGAGGCTTAAATTTCGCAGAATTGTTACGTTTCAATGTTTTAGGATTGTATGAGGTTTGGAAAAAGTCGCAGGGAGAGATTAAGGGAAGACACCACCATCGTGAACATTTCTTTCGTCGATACAGGCTGTTTAATAAAAAAGATTCGGACGTGCAATCGAAATGCACACTTCCATTTTGTCTCGAGTATTAAGTAAACCGAGTGATAATTAGATCGGGGATGTAAAAGTATGGAAGAATATATGAGGTTGTTCGTGAACGCTAAAATACGTAAAACATAAACAATAAAACATATATTACACTATTTAAAAGTTGACACATACTTCCACTTAAATCTCACTTATTTGAATCCATAAAAATACAAATTTGCATTAATATCCCCAGTATAATCATTCGTCGATCTATTTACTTATACTTTTGTTATTATTAATTTGCATAACTGTTTTACTGTATCCGAAAATAGGTATGCTCTTCTCTATGAATAAATCTTGACGCTTCTAGCACGTATGTTCCGTGTGCGATACGTGTGCTTTAAATGCATGCGATGAGAAAACAAAGTTGATCGGTTTTTCGTGAACAACCTTGTCGACGCGATGTCGACGGTATAGCCAGAATTTCGTTCAATTTACTCTTTCCTGAAGTTTTAGTAATTTTGCGTGCGAGTCCCGCGCTGTGTTCACGAGTGTCGTGTATCAGCGGAGCAACTTTGTCGTATTTCTCTTCGTTCGCCACCGGATGTCGTTACTGGCAGTGGGAAGCGCGCGAGATCCACGAACGATATCGAATAATCGAATTCTGGCGGTACACGAAATTATTTCTTGCCGATATGTGATATTTGTACGTATGCTTGTCTACTAGTGATACCGAATTTACGTTAACCCAACAATTTATTCTGTTTTCTATACTCTGAGAACGCTTGCTAACTTGGTATAATATCAGGTGATCAGTCAGTTGTGAAACTTTAAGCTATTGCATATATGTTTGCGTATCATTCCGATTAATTATTTAATGTCAAAGGTGACTATGGACACAATTTGGTCGAAAGATTAATCAATAACGTATTATTATAAATGATCTCTTAACATTATGCAGCCAGTAGCATCATCGTACCTTTTACTAATCTTCATTCCACGAGTGGCGAAGAGCCTTTCGAGGGCCTCTTTGGGCCAAGGAGCGTCATCGTGAAAGGATTTCCATGATCGCGAGGAGTTTCGAGAGCAGACATCGAGTGGTGGCTGCGTTGGAATAAAACGGACGGAAAACTAGGTAAGGTTATAAAGATTTTTATTCCTTGGGCGTTATCCGCGGAGTAATGGTCGCAGTAAACCACGGTAGCCCGGGATGGACCATCGATTGTAGCGAAGCTTCTTTCGCTAGGCGCCTCTTATGCTCCCATGAAGGAGGATGGAGATCCCGCATTACCTTGACTTACAAGCGAGCACTCGTGGCGTTCTTTCGCGCGCGTTCTCCTCGAGGATATATTTTCGCGTTCCTATTCCTCCTCGCCCAGGAAAAAGGCGTTCGATGCAAGATATATTCGAGACCTAGCAGCCCACGGGCCGAATTTATTCGAAACACGCTCCCGTGGATTTTCTACGCGGAGGTATCCACTTGGAAAGCAAAACAGTACCCCTTACGTACTTGAACCTTACGTACGAGACTCGGCACGTTGATCGTCGCGTCAGCCGTAAATGGGTGACGGTGGTCTTCGCTGAAGAAGTAAAAAAATGAATTTTGAAAATTAGGCATCAAAGGAAATAAACTTAAATAAAATTCATGAATTTTGATGAAGTTACAGAAAAGAAAGAAACGCGCACCTCCCAAGAGTCGAACCGATTAACTCGACTTCTCGTTCGTTCCCAGAGGAGTCTGCGACACGGAGGGAGGCTCGAATATACAAAAATAATGAGCGTCGAGTGTTTTGGTTCGATTAGGCCGCATCGATTTTTATCGTGGCGCGCAGGTCGTTTTCGAGGGGGTCGCACGGGCCTATGCAAATACCGTGGTGAGGTTAAGGGTGGAAAAAATTACGCCAAAGTGCTAAACGATCGCGAAGAGAGCGCTACGGGAGCGCAGGGTATGAGCTTGTATTTTTACGGGTCGCCCTTGTGTGGGTGCGAGGAGATGGTGGGACCATGGGCGGGCGGGAGGACGATATCGGGAAGGAGAACGGGCACGAGGCCACCTTATGTCGAGCGGGTGACTTCGAATGACAGAGGGTGCGGGATTTTCAGGTCGGTATGTAAATAAGCCACTCCCGGATGTCTCGGGGGTTCGATTCGGTTTAAAGTTATTGCTCGCGTCGAGTGGAATCATCGTCCTCGACGAATCGTTGCCAGAGGCGCGAGCCCGCGATCGTCGAAATTGCTTCGACTCTCCTCTTCCGGTTAAACGAGTCTCCAATTTAATATACAAGTGTTTTTCCACGTGAGTTTGTAAATTTCATTCTTGGTCTTCATTTTGCGTCAATTGGAATTGTCGTTTCTCTGGCGGAGCGTCGTGGATGGAGCAAGGCTATCGGAACTAATTGCAAGATAAATGAATCCCGCGGAGACACCCTGGAGATAAGAGGACGAGAGAGAAAAATAGGCGGGAAAAAGGTAACGCGAGACGTGCGCAGTGTCGGCGTTGAATGGCGATCGAGGTGCGCTCGGATGGAAAGATTCGAGAATGAGACGAAGCGAAGGGAAGGGTAGCTTTTAATATTTTTAATCGTCAAGGGTGATTACGTGGGTGACATTGCAGACGTCTACGAACGAACTGATGGCATTGTTCCAACCGTTTCCAATTCTAATCTCAACAACTTTTACTACCGCGTAGGTATCTCGTACTTGGAATCTCTCGTCGCGTTTGAAACAAGGATTCTCAAGTTGGTCCTATTTGAAAAGACACGCGATGTCGCTGATTAGCGTGTCTCGTAGACGGTTAATCCCTCGGAGCGCCCTTCGTGATGTAAATGAATATTGATCACCGCGGGAGGCGGAGGTCCGTGCACAGAAAAGAATCGTATCTCGAGACCGCAAGCGAGTGCCTCTAAATGGGAAATCAAACGAAACGATCCCCGTCCGAGAAGCCAGCGTCCCTCGACGAGGTGGCCTGGTAATGAATAAAAATTATAATTACGGTTTCTCGGGCGTCGTCCTCGGCCGAGCAGAAAGAAAAAAAGGAAGTTAATCAATCACGAGCGGGAACGAGGGTGGCTGGGGACCAGGTTTTGTCTTTCGTTGAGTCTCAGAGACTGGAGGACTGGAGGAGCCCCTCGCGACCAGGCAGCCCTTCTTACACTCCTGTCTATCGGATACGTTGCGGTGGATTCGTGGAGCGATCAATTAGCTTCAGCGTCGAGAGACGCGTCGTCGCGTTTCGAGGACCTTCCCCCCTTTGGAAGCAAAAAAGATACGTACTTTAGCGGATTTCTTCTTTTTGGAGAAGCATTAGGAAGCTATTAACTTGAATTGGGCGGATATATTTAGTATTTCGAGGAGAACAGTGAACCGTGGACGTGTTCAAAGACGTAGGAGACGTTTAGAAGAAGATAGGAGATATTTAAAAAACTTTCGAAACTACGAGAAATTGTTGAGCTGCTATTTTCGGGCAGTACTTTTTGATTAGTACGATGTATCACTTAAAGAACAGGTGACCACCCTTCCTAGTCTCACGCCAGTACTTCGAAGCCTCAAACTTTTAACAACACGTGCAAAAAGGAAGAATAGACTTTTGGCTCGAGGTTACCAGACCAGCTCTTCGAAGCTTGTCAGAGGGAAGCGTGTCCTCGCTGGTCCTGAAGGGAATCAGTGCGAGAAGCACGAGTAGGCGGTGGCGGCGTGTTGTCAAATATCGGGAGGCCGGCTGGCGAAACGTGGAATATGCAAAGAACCGCGTTACACGCATCGTTCACCGCGCATCAAACGTTTATCGCGTGAAACCATAAGAGAGCAGTTGGCGCGGATGATTCATGATGGTCGGGAGAGCGGACGAGCGTCAGAGAGAGAGAGAGAGAGAGAGAAAGGAAAAGAGAGTCGACAGCGAGGGGTGGAACGTGGAGACGGCGAGAGGGGAGGTCATAGAAGAAAGAGGCTGCCGACTGTATATACCTACATCATGCAAATGGTTCCAATCATAAGCGAAGTCTATAATCGATCTATAAATCTGCTTACAGGGAAGAAAGGTTTCGATAGGGGGGAGGGTGTAGCAACGGGGCACGTTCACGAGCAGGGGGTGGTTCCGCACCACCACCAGTTACCTTACTCGACAACATCGAGCGCACCTACTAACGCCAGCCCGCACACCACCATAGACAAATGTATCTTGTTAGCATACCATTTGTATGCATGGGGTTTCGCGCTCTCTCCCTCTCGCCCCGTCTCTCTGTTGCTCCCCAGTGCTCTCGGGAGCTGCGACCCTTACGTACAGACATTTAGCGCCTAACTTCTTCGGGAAATCGAATGGAAATCGTTTCCTCGCTCGTCTGATACTTAATCGACGTTGCTCTCTGCACGATGATTCCTTCCAGCGGTGATTTTGCCTCTCTCGATACTCCCAGCGGAGCTTGAGAGCGTGCCAGGAGTAACTAGGACGAGTAGTTGGGGCACTGTTTTCAAATCTTCTTTTCCTTTTTCCCTTTGGTAATAAATCGCGCGAATTCGTGAACTCGAAAGAAATCGCGACGTTTCACTGGCGACCCTAGGGAGACTCAGAGAGACGTCTTAAAGACTGATAATTACGGGAAGCTCGCGGGCCGCCATGTTTCGTCGATATCAAAGCACTCGACAAAATAATCAGCGAACCAAAGTCGAGAGCGGTCGAAGGGTTCGTCGACGCGCGTAGAAGGGAAAGCCCAGGCGATAGTCTTTGCATCATTATCGCGATTTAATTACGTCGAGTTCCTTTGACTCTCTTAATTTAAACGTCGTCGCCCGCTCGTTTGGCCCCCGCGATTCCGGCAGCAAATATTTCTCGGACCACTCGTCCGACTAATCAGAGATTTCTTCTAATCAGTTCTGCTTCGATGCTGATCAATTGCAGGTGGTAAACAAATCACAATTGGGAATCGAAGTAGTCTAGCGTAAATGAAAGTGTATTATTCGGATCACTTATTTTGCAAACACACTTTACTTATTCCGCAGTCCGCGGTGTTTGTAGCAAAAAGGTTGCCTCGAGTTGTCGAGAACCGGCAAACGTAAAAGCGCGGAGTCTACGGAGTTCCCGTCGGCCAGCGGGGCTCGCGAGAAATTAATTTTAACTTTAAATTAAGACTCGTCCGATACCTGGTTGCCTCTTTGTTGCCGCGAGTGGCGCGGGGCTGAATCATCTTCCCGGAAAGAAGCGATCCGGGGCAGGGGCCGCTCCAAGTTTTCCCGCGCTTTTGTCTACTCGTGTTCGCGGGAACGTTCACAATAAAATAAGGATATCCAGCCCGGTAACGAGTTATCGTCCTTCGCCCGCCACCCATCTCGCAAGGTAGATGAATTTTTTCGCGCGGAGTCCTAACTGCTCCGGGGTCTGGAGCCTCTCTTCTTGGAGTATGTTTCTTCGACACGGTTTTCTGTGTATAGAGACCGGTTAGTGCAACCTATACAGTGGAAGGTAGATGATGGTTTGGATAATAGAAATTACGGGGGGCTAGAGGGTACTAAGGTTAGATACAGAGGGCTAGAAGGTACTAGTCTCAGCTATAAATGATCTGCAGAAACGCGACGAATGACAAGACCTACGAGATGGTTTTGTATAAATAGGTGTAAGAAGAAGGGCAGCGAGGGTGGAAGGGAAGAAGGTGCAAGGATCCGTCGTGGGAGGAGGAAGGCGCGTGAGAGGCCATCGGTCAATTAATCAAGATAATGAGAGGCAAGTCGAGCCACGGAGAACTAACGGGCAAAGACGAAAAGGGTGGAGCGTCGGGGTTGAGGATAGACAGAGGCTAGCACGATATTAGGCAGACGTCGAGGGGGTGGCTGGGAGGAAGGACGTGGCGATTCGACACCTCGACCGAACCGTTGCCGACAATACCGAAGATACGCGACTTGGCGGTAAACTTAGCTCGGCGAGGCTTCCGGATAAGCAGGCCAACTTGAGCCTCGGAAGGAGCCGCATGATTAATTAATTAGCCCGGGCTAGTTAGGACGCCGGAGGTTTACGGCGCGCGTAGGTGTGCCCGTCACGCTTCCCGTTCGCGGATCGATGATCGCTGCCATCGATGGCCCAGCGATGCCTCTCCAGACACTTAAAGAAACAGTTTAAGCATAACTCAGATCATCGGTAAAGACCCGAAGCGCTCGCGAGTGTGTCCACTCGGGGAGAGCTTATTTTCGCTGCAATAGCAACGCAAGAGCGCAAGCTCGATGGGGACAACAAGCCTCGCTTTCTTTAGGGATCTTAATACACCCGTTTACAAGTAGAGAGCGCAGGATGCAAACTCGAAGGACTTTTGTACACGAATCAGAATGAAAACAGCCAGGTCGTAATTTATGAAACGAACGTCCGAGGAGAAATCTAATCCGTAACGAAAACCAGTCTCAGGGCGCTTTTGTTTCGCGCGATATCTCCTGGAATCTCGTCCAGAGCAGCGCGCTCTTGGACGAATCTTTCATCGCGGATTCAAAAGTCGAATGAAGATCGACTCCTGGCCAAGTAGTCGTATGAAATATGAATCGAGCAAACAGGTTCGGGGGTGGATGGTGGACGAGGGGTGGGAGATAGAACGGTCGTTATCGCGAGTATACAAGTGGCCAGGACGAGACGCGGGCCAACGTACAATCCTATCTCCCCGATCCTATCGGTTGGCAAATATAACCCTGAATGACCACCCTTTGGATATTAACTTTCGCCAAGTCGTGCGTGCGCGTACGCACCTCTTCTGCGATTCCACAGATCCCGGCCAGGTTTACTTTAGATACCAGCAAGAGTCCTTAGTTTCTCGTTTTTAATGCTCGTCCAACTCTGTTGGGGAGGCTAAGTAGTCTCGATACGGAACGAGACCATTCAGACAATTTCATGCGCAGACATTTTCACGATACTCCAAATGGAATTATACTTGCCGAGGAAAAGATTCTGCGACCAATTAATTCAATGTTTTTTTTCTTTTTTTATTAGTCCGGTGGTCTATTTGTTTCTCAATCTTAGATAGTCACAATTTTATAATAGGTCAAATAGCACAGCGCCACACTTCTGTTAGAGTGACTGAACCCAAAGCTACCGTTGACAAGTACCTTTGGCTTGGATTTACCTTGCTCCATTACTTTGTCAGTGGTAGCTCGTTGGTTATTAATAAAGATTACTTTGAAATATAAGCACAACAGATTTCACGAATTCCAAGTCAGTCGGATCGCACAGGGTCGAAACGCGAAGGAAGCCAGCCGGAAGGGTGGCGAACGGGGGTTGAACCGGAGGCTTTCTCGGAGGTTAGGTTACGCCGGTAGCTAGTTCTAGGCAAGGAGGAGGCTACCGACGGCACCACCGAGCGTCACACGTTAACATAATGCTAATTATCGTGCCAGCTCATTAGCGCCGGTAAACTGTCCGAGGAAACTCGGCCTCCCGAGATAAGGAGAAGGCGGGCTGGGTTTGAGGCGGACTGTCGTTCTAGGAGTTCCTTGCACGCGCGCACACACGTACACGCGGCACTTTCCACGTTTCGTTGTCTAAGAGCTGGCAAGATTAAGGTCCCGGTCCCGACGACCCCGAGATGCCTTGACGTGGGTCCGTGCTTCCCCGAGTTTGGAGAACTTCCCGGAAAGTGTTTGGACGCTTCCTAACGACTTCCTCCTTCCTCTATCGCGCCTGTATTTCGAGGATCGCATTTATCAAACGCCGCCCGCGAAATCCCTTCTCATTTAATCCATTATTTTACGGTTATAGAGCTTATGCAAATACGCGGACGACCACCGACGCGACGCCGACGCCGCGATGGTTACCAAACTACGCTGATTTACGGACGTACGACTCCATATTTCGATCGACCTGTGCCGCTCGTAGATTCCCTCCCGATAAGCGTATTATCGGCCGATCCGTGAGTTATATTCTTTTCCACGGCGCGTTGGACGTCCGTTGCACTCTAAAACGAACTTCCAACGCTTGGAAGTTCATTTCTGACGATTCTGTAGATTTTCAGTGAAAACGAAAATTCTTCAAACTCTCAGCCTTCGTTTTGTTTGGTCATACGTTATTTTAAACGCTGCGAGTTAAGCATTGCACGTTATTATTTCGAATAAATTGAATGCCCATAGTAGTAGGTGTCTCGCGAAAAATATTACGAAGTTGTCTAAAGGTTTCCAGATAATTATTCCGTGAGTGATAATACGAAAGAGAAACCGATAACCTGAGACTGGATCCGAACATGGTCGCGCAAATTTCACGGTCGCCGCGCAATTACGATCCCATCTGTCCATTGGCCGTCCCAAATTATACGCTGCAAATCCGAAGAATTTACGCTCAACTCTTTCGCGCAGTAATTGATAGTTTGATTGGTGAAATGACTAAATCAACGAACCCACCGCCAGATGGTATCTGACTGCAAAGTATAATAATCCGCGGACATTCTGAATAGAAGGAGAAACGTTTCACGGCTTTCAGACCTTTCTAGCGAGCTGTCTCGTGTAATAACGGCGCAATTGTGCAATCTGTGTCAACATAGGTAATCCATCCGGAAAATCATACAATAGATTTACAAGGAAATTAATACATAGGAGTCTTTTTAAGGGATGTTACTTGCGAACTTGGTGTAGACATTCCTACATTTAGAAAGAAGATGTAACGCAGCTTTGATTGTTTAAAAAAACCAAAACATAAGCTACATACTAAGCTACTGCAATCTCATCATAGGACTTTGAAGTTCAAAGGCATCCTCTTCGTTGTTTCATCCTTATCCTGGAACGTTTTGAAATAAAATCGAGTTCTACGGATCCGTCGAGACGAAAAGCGAGTCATATCGTCCGCGTAGAATGTCGAGAGTCACCGTTTGAATTAGAATCGCCCCGCACGAGGTTTTGTCCTCTATCGTCGTATCTGGCCGATACAAGGTAGGAAATCAAAATAGAGTCACGACCGCGTCGCGTTTTAACGATTCCCGGTCGTTTATCCAATGACTTGCAGGCTATTGTTAACTCCCCCGCTCCTCCTCCTATTCCGCTGCCGACTGGCTGTCTCTCAGTCCCTCTCGATGGATTTCCCTGTCTATCCTCGTCGCCCTCCCTCGTTTCCACCCCTGCTCGCTTCCTCGGCCACCGCCGCGACCCGCCCCGGCGTTTTTTAAATCCGCACCGATTTCGCCCGTGCCGGCTTGAATTTGAATCGACGCCGCAAAATCGTGGAGTCACCAAACGCTCATATGTTAGCCCGCTGCCAGCCAGGGGTTGGAAGGGGTTCGACAAACTCTCGCTCCTTCTCGTGCCAGCCCACCGTCCGACGCAGGAACGCGCGAACCGCGAGACCCAGCGAATTTTCCAAGCCACTTCTCGCGCCAAGATGTTCACGTCCCTCTCGCGAATTGTTCGATTTATCCCCTTGGAAGAAGTGACTTGGAAATACGGACGAGGAAAGACTGGAAGGTTGGAACTTGGTCGATGGTTATAGGTGACGAGGGTTGGACAAAGAAAGAGAGAGAGAGACGTTTGATTGGGGAATCTTAGATTAATATATCGGCAAATGTTACACGAGAAATGCGAAATGTTCTTTCCAATTCAGTCGAAATTTTCCAAGAGAGTCTACTTGAAATCTTGTCGTATAATAACTGACCACGCACGCACGTATCGCGCGGCTTCTTCTCTTCAACTTATAAGAGTAGAGTCTCTGTGAGTAATTCCAGCGCAGGAGGTCGATGGAGTCCCCAACGCTTTATTTGGGAAGTCCTCTCCTTAAAAATTCGAGGGTAGCGCAGGCGTCGCGGCGAAAAGAGGGCAGTGAGTCGAGCGTCGCGGCGACACGTTCGCTTCAATCAATATGCAAATACGACTGACACTAATTATACGGAAGCTCCATCGGTCCTCTTTGATGTTCCTCGGCCGACTGCGCGCTGGTTCGCCTCTTCCGTCTCGACGGGGCGAGCGAGCCGCGTAGGCGAGTCCTTGGTCGTTTTCGTGGTTCCGCCAGGACCCGGGGAAAGTGAACTCGTAACGAGTTACGCTCTCGTTCGAGGAATAAATCAACGCGCATCAAGTTCGCTTTCGTTACATTCACTGTGGCGAGGATACGGCTAATCGATGCGCCCGTCCCCGAATTAGCTGCCGGCGATGTTGTCTCGAGCACGCCAATTAGGATGCACTCGATTAAAAGTTTCGAAAATTATCGACGACATTAACCCCGAAGAGAGTGGGAGAAGAGAGTGAAGCTCGTTAAAACTTCCGAGTGTCGATAACGCGACGCGTGTGGGGATAATCGTGATTTCGGCCCGTAGTCCGGTTCGAAGTCCTCGAGCAGGAGAAGAAGTAAGAGTGAAACTGGAAGCTGAAAGCGTCCAAGAGCTTGGATACTACGCTCGCCGTCGTATTTTCCAACGACGAGCGTAAAACGCGTGGAGAGTGATTCTTGGATGGAAAAGCGTGAAATGAAGTTTTTTTTCACGCGGATCTCTTCTTTTTGGAGATCACTGTTGACCTGGAGATGTTCGAGACTCGTAGGGAAATTTGTAGGTTGTTGTCCCTTTGGTGACGAGGGAGGGGGGTGGGGGTACCAGCGCAAAGCTAACAATAAAAATGCAAAGATACGCGTGCTACCTAATCGCCACCGCCGTCTACTACCGTGGATCGATTTTGCAGAAATCACCAAGTGGTGTTTTCCAAAGTAGAATGACCGTGGTTACCCGACTGCGACCTGTATTTTGCGGGAGCCTGTACAGCGAGAGCCATAATAGAGCGGCGATGTGGATAGGTGTATCGGTTAGGCGCACTCGGCGATGCGTCAACGCGCGAAATAATACCGCTTTATATGCATACGCGATTTGACGCGTAAAGCTATGATTTTTCCTACGGGGGTTCCGTTTCCCGTGTGCGTGCATATGTGCAAGCCTGGCTCGGAGGGCGGGCAAGAAAGGGGCGAGAGCAGGCCCAACACCAGACGGAGAGAGAAGGCGAAAGCAGCGGCAAGGAAACGGGAGGAATGGAGGCACGAAGGTGGTTGGTGGGCGCGTTACTACTTTACGGTTATTACACCGAAGGGCTAAAGCTCTCGCCGCGAGAGCCGCCATTCTTTTACTTGGCCCGAGCATCTAATCGAAAGGCGAGGGGCTGGTCGAAACTCAGCTGGTCTACTTTGGTTTCGACTGCGAAACAGTTCTTGCGAAGCTAATTGCTTGCGTATCATTTTATTTAAGTTGTAATTTAAGAACTATGCACAAATGTTCGAAAACGATCATTCGATCGCTCGTGGTAGCTTTAGTGTTAATTACCATTGAAAACATTGTTCTCCGCGCATTTGAGAAGGTTTTACCTCGCAGACAAATGTTTGGAACACGGGGGTAAGATCGTAGGTAGCGGCGCCTGCAAGCGCTGCGTCTTGACTAAGAGATCCCGCGGGATGCGCGAGTTCGATGTCCGTGAAGGATAGCCACGGGTCAGGGGCTATCGCCAAGTTCCTCATCCTCGTCCTGGTTTCCTCCTCTTCCGAGGATAGATCGAACCCTCGAGACTGGCTCGTTCGTCACGGCGGAAAGACCGCCTCGAGGCGGTTCTCTTCGGGGGCGGAAAAGTCTATGTATTTATTGATTTCGATTACAATCCAATTCCTGGTGGCCAGCCTTTTACCTTCTTCTGGATTATTCCACGAGCTACGACTCGCATGCATTTTTGTAGGGGGATCGATTGCGTCGCGCGACGCGGAGGTGAGTCTCCAATTTGCGGTAAAATAGAAGGCTCTACACGCGCAAGTAATCGAGCTCTCGTCGTCAATTGTTCGAATATACGTGGTCTGTATTCGCGGGGGAGTGTTGATGTTTTATTTTTAAGAATCGAAGGTGGACTTCCAAGTAGAAGCCGAGAATTGGTCAGAGAGCCTTGGTCCTTTGGAACGATGGACAAAGAAATGCAATATACAAGGATTTGAGGAATAATAGGAAGGGGCTAGGAAGCTATGAATAAGGATAAGACGATGCTCTTTAGCGCTGTCATTGACCTGAAAAGTCGAAACAATAGCAGAAAAAAAAAACACCCTTTTCACCACTCTGGTTATCAATTCGAGGTTCAGAGTAGGTAGTCTCATCGCGTTCGGTGCAGAGCACGACCGCGCTGGCGCGTTGTCTATAAATCATTTCCTTTCGATTTTCCCTTCGGAATGGAGTAATTTAGGAACCAAAATTAGTCACCGTTATCGTTATCAATATTTTTCGATGGTTTCGTTGCGCGATATCGCCAGGGTCCTGGAGGGTGGGGCCGTCGGAACGGGAGGGTGTTGCAGGGAGTGTGATATTTACAGGCCGGTGGGCACACCGGCCCAACTCAAAATAAGCAATTGACCCACGATACTTTCTCTCTCGCTCCCACGGTGTCCCTCCCTCTCTCGCCTCCCACTCCGCTGGCGGCCTCTCATTCTCGTGGTAACAAAACCGTTCGTTCGGTGCGCCAATATGCGGCTAATTTGCACAACAAATAAAGCTTATTCTCCGGATTTGCATGTGTTTGAACTGCAGTGTAATTGGGTGGTACGCTCGGCTCGACGTTGTCCACTCTCTCTCCCTCCCCAACCACGGTTTCCCTCTTCTCATCCTCCCCTGGTTTCTCTGTCCCTCTTTTCATCTGTCTGTGGCCATTGGCCCTCGTTTCATTTCGCGATCATTTTCCTCCCACCACCTCTCTGTCTCCCAATTCTTACGAATACGAGGAGTCCAAACCTAGGCTATGTAGAATCTGAGTGCACCCCCTACAGATCTGGAAAACAAACGTAATCCTTGGAATTTTGATCCTTTCGAATCCTGTATTCATCTTTCCAAACATCTCAGAGTTTCTACTTGGAGGTGGTGTCTGAAGGATCTCCGTGGATCCAAGAAGGTGAATACTATATACATAGAATGGTTTCGTCTGCCGGTGGGGACCTTGATCTTCGCGGGGATCAAACGCCGGTTTGGCTCGCGACTATTCGTGACACGGACCGATATTCGTTCGTGAAGAGGGAAAAAAAGAAATGGCGACGAGGAACTAAGCCCTTGCAAAATGGCGAGTCCGTGCACGCGTTCAGATCGATCGACGGATATGAGGTTCCGTGGCAGCTGCGGGTGCACCGTGCTAGACTTCCGACCGACTACGACTTAACTTTCAAAATGGCGCACGGCTACTGGAACGTTCATTTATGTTTTTACACCTCTTGGAAAAGGGACGAGAAAGGTCGAAGAATTTACAATTTTTCTCCAAGTAAGACGACCGATCCAGCTCCTCGAGATCGATAGAAGCGATCGATGCGAGCCAAACGGCGCGTTTCGATCGCTGAGGGTTAACGGGAAGCGAGATGAATCCAGGGTGAGAGGAGCAGACTCGGAGGCTGCAACGTATAAAGTGGTAGTGTGCAATGAACTTGTAAACCAGCGACTGAACACACAATGGCCGACGACGACAGGGTTTCTGGCCGGTTGGTGACGTCACCACTTTGTGTCCCGTGTCCGAATTGCATCGCATCGTAGGACCCTTACCGCCCCGTTTGTTTGTCCTCTCTTTGATGTCCACCTCGACCCGACGGACTTCAGAGAGCCGGCCTCGCCCGAAACCCAGCCGCTAGAAACCGAACGGTGTGTCAAAAATTTTTGTTTTCGGCAATTGGCCTCCGCGATCCAACCCTTTGGCCAACCTCGACGCGCCAGTCGTCCAGTAACAAAGAGTTTTCGATCGCGACACGAAGACAGACCAGACTGCTGCACGAAGCAAATGCTTGCAGACATTGGCTACCATTATCCCGAGGTGTATAAGCATCTCTGAAGAAGAAATTTCAAAGAGGTTAGTTAACTTGTCGATCTCTAGGGATGGTCAATTTTAGAATATACTTTCCAACGCTTCATCGAATGGCAGCCATCTATAGCTAGCTATAAAAGATTCACGCTCCTTACGTTTCTAATACATTCGACTTTTGTTTGTAGGTGGCTACCAACAATTACAAGAACGTACCACTCGACTGGCGCGAATAAATCTCGATGGCCCCGAAGAGTTATACCCGCATTTGAAGAGCGTTCGAGGAGAACTCAGGACCGCGGCGGGAAAGGATAAAAGGAGCAGCGCGCGCGGGTGAGTTATCGAATGCGAAAACAAAGAGGTTCCTCGCGATGTAAGATCTAAAAGGCCCGGGACGGGGAGGGTGTAACCCTTTCCCGCGCTCCCGACTCTCCGTACGGAACAATTACATTTTAATTAATATTTCCTAAGAGGCCGAAAAGCTCGTCCCCCATCCTTCGTCGAATTTATGATCGTTTTATCCATTATTAGGGGCGGAGGCGAGCGAATCTCGCGAAAACCCATAACTTCGCCTTTACGGCTCCTTTCTCTCCTTCCATTTTCTTCCCTTGGTTATCTCGCGCGCCTACTCACCATTGCTTTCCTCCACCCTCTTCCAGTGGTCTTCCGCACTGGAGACGACTGGTGCTCGCCAAGTCTTGGATAGACGTTGCCTCTGGCGGGACACGCGTTTCCCCCAATGAAAATATTTGCTCCAAGTAGTCCTTTTCAAGAATTTTAGTCGCTGACCCTGTCTGCGAGAGGTTATACAATTTTTAAATATAAAAAACTACATTCGAGTAATTTTGATGATAGGATAATAGCTTTTCTCATTTCAAACATCATCCATTTACATCGCGGTTTTCTCCTTCCTCCGAATGACGCATTCCAACATTGGACATTTTCCCCGTGTGTTTTCGGAGCAACCGCCAAAAGCCCGTCGCCGCGGCTTGTCGCAGCAACGTAAACGTATCGTAATAAGACAGCTCGTTCGTGTACCGTCAAGCCCGGGCAGAGTTACTTCGGCTTGGGCGAATGTTTCGAGTCGTCGACGGAGCGCGCGGCATTATATTTCGATACGCCGTAAATACGTCGCGCGATCGATAAACGATGTACAGGGAGAACAGAGAGAAAGAGAGTGGAAGCGAGAGGGATCGCGTGTGCGTGTGTGCGGGGGAGAGAGAGAGAAAAAGAGAGGGTCATGGATGGCGGCGGGTCCGGTAGAAACTTATTGCTATTACCGGTAAAACGTATCAGGGGCCCCGCGATGTACCCGCGCGGTATGCTTTGAATTCATAAATATGCACATACGTAATTATGCAAATCAATTATTAAACCAGCGAAACGGGCGAGCGTCTCGTTCGCAACCGGCATACGCGAGCCTTTTTGTTGCTTCTTGGCGAACCTTCTCCCTCTCGAGGGCAGCGCCCAATAAAATGCTCGCCTGGAGACTTTTCGGGCTGGTATTGCGCGATGACGGGTCAACCCGCGCCTAAACCAGAGAGCCAGAGAGAGACAGGGGAGCCTGGAGAACCGGAGACGTTGGCGAAATCCTCTCCACCTCCGTCGCGGCGGATGATGCGATGCGTGGGACGTTAAGTCGAGCAAACGTGCCCCCGGGATATCGTGTGGTCAGAGATTCCTTCGTGGCTCCGTCATCGAGGATGGCTGAAACTTCACAGTCTGCAAGACGAGAATGTCTTTGAGTCCCGGAAGGCATCCTGTCCTCCCCCAGGGGTTCGCACGGAGTCCTCTAGCCAGCCGCGAGCAGCTACTACTCTTGTCCCTACCAACGACCCTTCAGCCCGAGTGCCGCCGTGGGCTTATGCTCGAGAAAAATGCGTCTCTTACCAACTATGCCACCGCGAGTACACCATGGTATGCCGACACACACACACACACTCTCTCTCTCTCTCTCTCTCTCTCTCCTGCTCCGCTTTTCCTGCTCTCTTGCTCTCTCTGGTCAGAACTGTCTTCCGAGCTGCATCGCTGCGCTCTTTCGTCATTTTACGCGGAGTTTCTTCTATTTTTCTATTCCGTTTCTGGTTAGGATATTTCGAGCGGATCTATTACTTGTAATTACTAGTGCGTCATATTAACCACCATAGTATCAACGCTTAATCTAATAATAGAACAATGCTTTTGCAAAAACAGTGCATCGACGCTTTCACGTCCCCGAAATTCCTTTCCCTGTTGTTTCGACGCTTTCACAGGAAAACCAAAATGCCACCCCCGGCTCTTTCCTATAGAATTCACCCCCTCTCCTCCTTTGGCTCTAGTTGTTCCTTTGACAAGAAGAAGGGGGTTCCCGAAATACGATCTGTTACCTTCGAGGTATCGACTGGCAAGTTCGTTGCAAGGCTTTAGGGGTCGATCGGGGGCGGACAGCGGAGCTGGGGGGTGAGTTAGCAACAGCAGATTGACTAAGTTTCCCCGGACGGAGTTTCGACAGGTTGAAATCTGGTTGGAGATACCGAGAGCGGCTTCTTCGAACAGCTTCCCAAACTATTTGTCCACGGAAGGGTAAGAGAGAGATAAAGGGGATGAAGGAAAAGTCTCCTCCGAATCCCCGCGGCAACGCAGGCTCGACTTGACTTTGGGAATCGGATCTGGCGGTTTCTTAAAAGCCGACCCCGAAACGATCTTAATTTTAATCACTCTCCTACCGAGTATTCTCGTTTCTCTAATATTCCTACAAGTTAAACCTGCTTTGCAAGAATGTTATTATAATTTTTACTTGTGTCGTACATGGAGAAGTTGATGAAATATATGACAGCACGAAACCTAAAATCAATGAAGAATGAAAACGTTCCACCCCCTCGTTGGACTCTACATCGAAATACAAATTATCTCCCGAACCACGAGTTCCTCTGTATCGAGGAATCACACAGGATTTACACGACAACCCCACGTATCTCGAATTCGTTAGCTCTACGAAGAAGCCAGGATGGGAGACGCGGTGGCGTTTCAGCATGCGCGCGGTGGCTTTCGGTTCGTCCTGCGGAAGGGAACGATATTGTTGACAGGCGTCTCACGAAGTCATCCGGGTTTCGGTACGGGCGATGACGCGCACTTTTTCCCCTGCGGTGATAAATGGCACGTACCTACCCTACCCCCTTCTCCGAGCCACCCCCACGCGCGCCGCTGGCAGGGCTGTTCCGAATCGGATAGGAGGGCGGTTGACAAGGAGCGTGAGAGTCCTGCTCGAGGGTTATCGTGGATGTTTCCGGGGTGAGGAGAGTCGCGTGGGCAAGACACCGCTCTGATTGATACCCATCATTTTCTCTCCCTATCTTCTACGCTTTCTCTTCAATTCTTTTTCTGTTATACGCTGGAGTAATTAACACATTAGCTGAATCAATTTTACATTGGTTACAGATGGTCTCCGTTATCACATTGTTGACCGGTAATTTTACACGGTAAAGTTTGCGACGATAGTTTTTGTTTCGTCGCCTGTTATCTACTCGTTTGGCGAATAATCCTTGCATACCGTTCGGTACGCCAACGCTCAACGTCTTCCCGTGAAGAATCTCAAAGCTGAAGAATCGAAGAAGAATAAGAACGATCGCCGAGAGGAATTGTGCGACGCGAAACGAATGGCGGAGAGATGAATTTATTCATTGGATGGAAGGCGGCGTATAAATGCAAAATTGGCAATACATACGAAATCTCCGGGGTTCGAGGAAAAAGGGGTGAATACATTAGTCCTGGAATTAACCTCTTTGAACTCTGTCTGCAACGGGATAATTGCGATGCATCGCGATGATTCGACGGCAAGTATCGTTCTTTCGAGGATCGGGAGTCGAGTGTCGAGAGGACGAGGAGGTGAAAAGGGAATCGCGGGCATAGTCGGAAATTATGACGAGTCGGAACGAGAGAAGGAACGACGGAAGATGGAGAACAGAGAGAGAGGGAGAGGTCGGCAGCCCGGTCCGCGGGAGAAGTACCGTTGTACGTTCGGCAGAGTGCAATTTGCCGCGAAACTTATGCACCGGCATGCGGCAGACATCTCGAAAGAAGAGATTTATTCTGGCACATGCAGCTGCGAGAATGCAAGATACTTTGTTTTAATCCAACGACCGCGTGGCATCATGCACTCGCATACATTAAGCCCGTTGTTTTCTTCGATCGAACTTCAAAGCCAGGTAGCTTTCATTTAAAAAACATTTGTGTATTCGTTGCTGGATCAAAGATTGGTAACTGTTCTCGCGTTGTGGAATTTATAGCGCGGCCGCGGAGACTCGATATCTCGGTATAATCGATACTAAGCGAAGAGACCGTGGGGTCACTCGGAAATTAGTGGTACCGAGGGTTCTTCGTCTTTGGCGATTGCGCGGATCCGAAAGGGTTCGCCAATCTGATACCTCGTACGCGCCCGTATTCCGAGTGGCTCGACGATGATTAATGGCTCGTTCTACGGTTTTTTGTTAATTAGTTGATTGGGAACGCCTAGTATGATATGCAGATTCTCGTCGAGATACGGTTGGCCGCAGTTTTAATTTCGAACGCTGCCTCTCGATGGCAGTTACCCCCGATTTTACCGATTCCGTTTCATCGGCCCATAATTCGCCTTCTTTGCAGCAAGATAACCTAAGAGGTATCGTAACACGTTAACGAACAAAGCATCGGTACACTTGGGCGTCCTCAACGGAACTATTACACATTCGTTGTTCCCCTTCGAGCAAACTAATATCGCAACCGCGTACAGCAAAGACGAAACGATACGTCTCGAATAAAGCTTTCAGCTTCCGTTTTTGCTGAGCATTTTCTCGTCCAAGACGAGTTGCACTCGGTGTTTTTACGCCTAGACCGGCCGTCATCCGATGTGATTGATTTTTATACCGTGCTCTCGAGGACCCCAGAGAACGTGGCCGGCTGCACATGTTGTTCTCGGTTTGCGCGAGGGTTGCCTATCTTTTTCTTTGTCTTCTCCCACATTTTTCTGTTTTTTTTTTCATCGCCGTTTTTTCCTTTAATATCTGTCCAATCCCCACGATTCCGTTGTTACATCGACCTATGCAAATGTGTGCGCGGTTTGCTTGGCCAAGGGTGCCTGGAAGAGGGCTGCATCGTTTCATTCTAGATTTATTAGTGGACTTATCGGTGCTGGATATCAAATACCTAGTAATTCCGATTTAACAGTTATTGATATACGTAGAAGGAGTACTAATAACTTTGAGACATTCAGAGATCAGCCGAGAGTACTCGCAGAAAAGATATTTGTGGTCATCTTCTCTTGTCTCCTCTCGCCAGAATTGTTTCGTTGCGTTTCATGGCCTGTACGATGAAGGATAGGTCGATGGTCGGCGATGGTTAGGGTCGGTATCGTGCGGGGTCTCGATTAATCGAGACGTCGGCGTTTCCGCGCGTTTCCATTGTATTTTTAATATCGTGAAACGACCGATGGATCCTACTCCCCATTCTCGTTTAATTCGGAATATCTTTTTTACTCGTCAACTATCAAGTCGGGGCCCCAGCAAAATCGGCGCGCCTCGGGCTATCCCTCTCTCAAGTCCCGAACGCCAGGGTTTTCGGAGCCCGTTACGACCGTACGGATTGGCTCTCGCGAATCCTTTAGGACGACTGGCCAATTTCTGGCAATTACCGTGATTATCTAATACACCTCGCGGCTAATGATTTCTCATTACGACGTATAAATCTTGTGGGACCAGTTCGCGCAACCCCAGGGGCCTTCTCTGATTGCTTCCGCGGATTGCACGATACTGCATAAATAAACATAAGCACTCGTGATCGGCCAGGATCCATCACGCGTCGTCGCGTCTACCTTTCGTTGCGTAATAATCGTCTCCACTCGAGGAGGTATACACCGAGGGAGGAAACTGGGCCATTTTTCGAATTAAATCCAACGAAGATTGTTCAACAAGTAGGATCTCCGATTCTTAAATTTTAAGAGAGGCGTTTAACACGTGGAACGCCACGTCACTTATACATACATATATATGTATATGGCATCTCGGTAGCGATACGAATTTCTCTAAAATATCAAACAATTGTTTGCTGTAAGCTACCATCGAAGCCTCGAGTTTCGAGAGGACGAGCTCCGTGACCTTTCGAGAGCGTCGTTCATCCGTGACCAATGGCAATCGGCTCGCCTCGCGAGTCGCGACAAGACGGCAAGACGGCGAGACGTCAAGAGGCCAAGAGTTTTCATCGTACTTTTACAACAGACCCTCTGTCTCTGACTCTCGCTCGTTTCCCCGCTCGGATAATTACATTTGCTTCAGTTATTACCAGGACAAAGGCGCGGACCGTGATAACGCCGCAGGGTTACTATCGATTATTCGCTACTTTGGCGATAATTAAAAACCGTCGCTACTGCGTCGAGAGCGAAAGGGTTTCCGTGTTTCTTAAATCCTGACGGGGACACAAAGGAACCGGCCTTTTCCCGCTTTTTTCCCTTCTTATTTATTCCTCGTAGACGACGCCTTTTCTCTCGGCTATTTTGTTTCGCGAAAAGTGAAGACGCCTCGCGCAACGACGAGACAATTTTCCGTGCTCGTCGAGGATGGCTTGAAATTAAACGCAGAGACTCCGACTCCTTTGCTGAACGAAGACGATCGTGCTGGGGTACGCCTTGAATTTTGTCTCGGACTATGGAAGACACTTCGCAAATTTTTGAGGAGGAAATTTTAGAAGAAAATCGCATAACCTTATCGTACAGGCTGAGACAGTTCTCTGAAACACCCATGTATGGGTGACAGTGCTTTTCACTGAAGAAATAAAAAAATGGTTAGATTCTCGAAACAGAAGTTTCCTCAGCTTTCAGTTGAATCGCCACTCGAAATAGAGAGGGTCTTTCACGCGGAAACTTTCGGAGAAAGGTTCGCACCCATCCGAAAACTCGGTTGCATCGTAAGAGCGTGGTGGGCGATGTTTCGCGTCTGCTTTTCAATTTAATTGGAGAATTTTTATGGTCACACGGGCACAAAGAGAGCGGCGCGTTGCTGGGGCCCCGACTGCGCCAACAAACTGCCCATAATTACAAACCCCCATAGAAAATTGCGTCCATTCGAATCCCTTAAATGGACGCGCGTCCATTGTCTACAACGACGGACCGGACCGGGGCCAGCTCGCAACTCTTAAAAGGAGCCAAAAGCACGGGGCCAGCGCGCGCGCGCGGGGGGGGGGGAAGAGCAGCGAGCTTTGATTTATGAGTTTTCGGTTTCGTAGTAAAAAATACGAATTAGTTTTCGGGATGATGATCGCACGGAGATAATGGTCCCGATTAAGAATCCGCGCTGGCTGGCTGAAACGGAGCGAAAGGGCGGGTGGAGGAAAAAAGGAACGAGAACGAGTCGAGCGATCTCTCGAAGGACGGGAGTGTACGCTAACAGAGAGGACGAGTAGGAGGGAGATAGCACGAGGGGGACAGAGGTCTGATACTCGGTCCCCCCCTGCCGCTCAGAGACCGAGAGAAGGTAAAAGAATCTGCCTCGAGGGCGAAGAGGGTTGACTCCCTTTCTTTTCGTCTTTGTTTTATAACACACGCTTTCTACTACGGAGCTGGTGCACCCTTTCGCGGACTCGAGCGGTTTCGAGCCTCTCGAGCACCCACGCAGCACTTTCATCTTCATCCCGGAAGCGATCCACCGGATTTCCACCCGATCGTCTACCAGGTTTAGGGAAAACGATTGCGAAAAACCGTATAACTAATCGTGGTTATTTTTTGCAAGGTTCCAGGCTCGTGGAGGATGCAACCAGATTCTCAGCTACGGAAGCGCAGAGGATTCGTGGATCGGACAAGTCGAGTCGCGAATCTCACGAATCCTCGCAGATCCTTGCAGATCCTCGCGGTTCTAATGAAATAGAAACGTCGATACATTTCCGCGAGCAATAGCTGGGCTATTAACGTTCGCGACGCCATTTTACCAGGGTTCGAGGGTCGGCCATTTTGAATTCATTTCCACCAATCAAGCCCGCTACTTTTTCCACTTATTTTTTTTCCGTCTCTTCTTCCTCCTGTTCCTCCTACTCCACCTCCTCCCGGTTCGGTTCGCCTCCTCTTCGTCCTGGTCTCTCCTGCGGCGTCTGTTGCTCCTTCTTCCCAAGATTTTGCTCTTTTTCGTCAGGTTCTTCCTCTCTGTCCCGTGGCGAACGACGTTGTTGCCGATATATAGATACCGATGGGCCAGGCAGCGCGCGTGTACGTGCAAATACGCGGAACAGGCACGCACGCACGCACGCACGCACGCACGCACTCAGACGGCTACCGAGCGCAGAAAATCGAAGGAGAGGATGCTAGGGAACGCGTACGAACAAGAAGGAGGACGAGAATGAGAAGGACGGTGTGGGCTCGAGGGGGGCCGAGAGGTACAGGTGAGCAAGTGCATGCTGTCCATCGTAATGCCGTAACATTTATTTTGCCCTTTCCCGCGCCGCCCGACGCTGGAATATTTTAAACGTGCCCCCGCGCGCGCGCAGGCGCGCAAACGTGTAATTTGGCCGCGTTTAAAACTGTAACCTAACACGACTACCTGCAACGAGGGCCAGCGCGTGCATATAACGCGCAACGTTGTACGACTACTATCGATCCAAGATGGCAGCCATATAAATTGGACGACGACGATGGCTGGGAATGCCTGCGAGTCCGGTTGCGATGAAAGAGCATCGCCAACGCGCACGTACGGACGTTGATCGCGCGATCGATCCATCGACCTCCCCCGACGACGGCCGTCTTTTATTTGCCTGTTGGAATTCCGCCTCGGTAATCGATCGATTGCCTATCGCCTTCTTCGTACCTATTCCTCGCCATTTTCTCAAAGGTCGCGAGCGCCAGGTCTCCCAGTTTCCTTGCAACGACAGTTTTCTCGTCCGTACCAGCCATAAGCACCCTTTACTAGTTTGAGAACCACGTTATCGTTCTATCATAAATATTACCGTTTAAATAAAATAAAATTCTACCCGATGGAGGCTGAAGGGGTTGCCTTCTGCCAGTTACTATGTATCGTACGAGTTTCTCGCTGTCGATGTCCAGATTCTACGAGGGTTTTATCGTGGATCGATGTCGTTCAGCCAGCTAGGGGGGCACGTAAGATGCGAGGAACGGTGATTCGAAGGGCGAAAAGGGGGTGGATGACGGTACGAGCCGACAGTACGAAACAGGGCGTAGAGAACGTTGCAGAGAGCAAGTGCATGGAGGAGGCAATAATCTGGTTATAACTTGAGAGATTAGGTCCGGATTCGATTACCGGCGAGGTATCAAACCGTTAAACAGTCTCCGTGCTAATCAAAACCGAACCTTATTATCAACGAGCCCGAGACTCGGGATTCGTCCAACCCTTGCTGTTCTCGCGAATGTTTCGTGCTCTGTCGCGTTGCGCGAAAAATTCCATCCTCTTCTTAAATAACGTTAAAACATGAAAAAATGTATGGAAGACAGGCTTAAATAGCAATAGAGATCGGTTAGAAAACATGTAAAATCGCCAATAAGTGGAGAATCGAGTACAGAATTTTACAAACTTTAAAGAGATCAAAGATTACAGTAGACTAAAAAACGTAAACATTATTTTTGACGTTAGATCACCACGCAATTAGTATAAATACTCTTAGCTTATATATTTATAAGCACATATGATGCAAAAGCAGAAAATCACCTCAAGATCAGAATCGGTCCATGATTTTTTCACTGTGTAACAAATTCTTTTAGAATTCTCCAAAATTGGAAGAAATTCCGCGTCCATCGGACGATCAGTTTGGATGGCGACAGCCAGGCCGATTAATCGCGTCAGAGTATTTTCGCGGATTAACAAGCCTGCGAAAATATGCTTCTTCTCGCCACGGACGTGCGCGTAGATAGAGGCGTCCTGTCGCTTGTGTGGCTCGACAAGGGACAGGATCCGGTTATTCGGTGGCGGGACGATTTTCTAATTATTGCCCCGTCGTCCGAGCCCGCAGGGCTTGTTGCCGTAGAGGCCAGCCGCCTCTGCGTACACACGGAAATCCGTGATCCCTGATCCGTGGCCGGATTCGATCCAGTGTGCTCGATCGCATGGATCGTCGCGAAACCCTCGCTACATCGAACCCCGTCCACGATCCGCTTCCACAAAGATGCACGAAAGCTGTTTCCATCGGACATTCGCGGAACTAGCTTCATTTTCGGGTTAAATTACATTTTGTCCATTTAATCCTGGCCGCGGTGCAACAACCACACTGCATTTTAATGATTTATTTGATGCGTCGACAGTGTAAACGCGTGAGGCTAGAAAAGAAATAGCCATTTGTAACGAAACCAAAAAGAGAACCTATTGGATGAAAAGTATAAATTACAGGGAAATCTTGTTCGAGTTCAGTGTCGATACGAATCGATATCATAAGGGATGAAATTCACGTTTCACTTATTTTACTTGGTGTAACTTCTTCCTCGTTAACACTAAACGTACCGATATTTCATTTCTACCTATTTCTTTCATAAGAACTACTCACAAACGTTTTGTAAACGATCATTCGACCTGTCGTAATTCAGAGTTAAATTCTCCATTTTCCTGGGTCGCCATCCAGGATACGGTTTTCTGTTTCCTCCGAAAAGTATCCGATAGCCCTAATCGTTACATAGCTAACGCGTCCATAGAACGACGGTTTAGAAGCGACTGGGTGCTCGTCGTCTGCGCCCACCTATCTTTCTCCCTTTCTCTCCGTCGCGCGTCGGTCGCGTTATCTCGGGCCGCGATAAGTGCATTAACTACTCGTATCTTCTCTAATAGTTTTCAGACACGCCGGGAAAGTGTTGTCGCGGTCGAATCTCGCTGCGCGCACGAGCAACGATGCCCGATGCTATCGGAGACGACGGGCGCCGTTGCTCCGCCCGATAACAACCGACCGCGTTGTCTTTGCACTGGCGAAAATTGCGATCGCCTCGATGATCCAAATTTCCTCCATTATTTTCGAGTAAATTCTCGAAGCACCTCCCATAACTAGAACTAAGAAATCAGTCCAACTAATAGATACGTATTTCTTTTAAGGGCTGACATCGTTCTACCTCTAAACATCTACCTCTAGAGTCTCAACTTGGAGATGGTTAGCGACGCAGAAGCAAGTTTCAACACTCGAGTGTTCGATACAAGGAAAGATGGCTGTTGGTGCTACTACATAGAAACGAGATACGAACAAAGTATCTTTTTCATTAAGCCTGCACTTTTCTGGCATCAGACCCAACCGATCAACACGATCTCGAACCAAGGGACGAGAATTTCTTTTAATTACGCGCTTCGTGTAGTGCGACGCGTTTTTGCGTTCGTAAAGATCGCAATCTATGAAAATGCTGGTAGTTGCGAGGAAAGAGCGGCCCGAGGAGGGTGAAAGACGAGAGGCGCGAGAAATTGGCTCGAAGGAAATTAAGTGCGAGAACTCGCACGGCAAAACGATCCGATGGCATGTCAGGGGCTAATGCGATTACGACCGAAATCAGATCCTGTAGTTAGCCAATTAGGAGGAAGCGCGTGGCGTCGATCCGATGGCGTCGATCGTGCGTGCCATTTCCGTATTCTGACGGGAGATTCCTGTCGCCATCGACGCTCGAGCGAACTCGAGACGCTACGAATCATCCGCGAAACGAGCATAGAATACGCACAGCGATCGACAAACTCTCTTCCAGTCGAGTCTCGTCGATGTTTCCTTTTCTGCGTCCCTCGAACGATCGAGTTAGGGCAGTCGTTTGGCCCAACGATAATAAACTATCCGAGCGTACGGATTTCAACGCAAATTTGCCGGCGCTCGAAACTTCCTGAGGTCTGGGGGGGGAGCGCCAGTGGAGAATAGCGCTGAAAACCTATAAATTCGAGCCAAGTCGCCCGAGGTGTATACGCGTACGTCACGGAGAGCAGATCGACACCGTAAAAATTAGGCGGAGGGCATATGGCAACCGTGAATGTAGCGAAACCCCATTACACGTGGCCTCTCCTCCCTATTCTCCTCTTTCTTCGATCAAAGCTGAAATAATCGAAAGCCTTTGGCACCTGCCAGTTTGCCCGGGACACAGACGTAGAGATGCCAGATTCGGCCCACCAACTCCACTTTTTAGGGAAAATAACGATATTTTCTAGGATGGTAGCAGTTGGAATTGTAACAAGATCTTTCGATTTAGATTAGCAGGGACCTGCGGATTATAATTATTGTCACAGGCGAGAAAAGGTATCTTCGTTAAACGAAGAAATTATCGTTATTTTCCCTGAAAAGTGGAGCAACGATTCCGCGTATTCAGTGGGGCTGCAATTACATTCGACGTCCTCTAGAATTGGCGACTGCGCTTGATTCGAAGGGGCTACAAGTAAAAATTAAGATCGAAGGATTCCCTTTTGATTATTATCTTCAGGTCGTTCTTTCGCTCTCGCGATCGAGGAGAGTCTAATGAGCCGCATCGACGATATATACCGCCTTGGTTACCGGTTTTTCAACGACCTCTTCGTGATTATCGCCGCAGCGGTAATTGCCACGTGTCTGCGGTATATGACGCGGTGTAATACGTGCTGAAACCTCGCTTTCAAAACGGAAACGATACCGCGCCGGAAGGTGTCCGGCTACAAGGAAAGCCTTTCCTTCGAGACGGTTAAGGGGGTTGCGCCGTCGCTCTGGAGAACACGGGGCGGCGCAGCGGCGGCTACTTTGCAAACACCTACCCGCAGAAAATGACTAGGGCCGTTGGTTACGTGACCACGTACGCCAGTTCCGTGTTCCTTCGTTTTTCTGCGTTTCGGAAACGCCGATTAATCGTTTCCCCTCACGGGGTCGATAGCCGCGCGAACAGCGCAAGGATTAATCTTTTAGCGATATTACATCGCTATCATTGTTGATATTTGTGTCGTTACAACCAATGTTTCGATTTGAACCTTTTTCACGCTATCTTAATTATTTCGCGCAAAGCAAGAGGAGAGTCTTCGACTTTTGCAAGTAGCCAAGACGGTGTTACCCCTCGGTATTTGGGTGAATCGGGCGAATCTCTGAAACGCCACCCCTGAACGGAACCCTCGAGGTCCCTAACGCCGACGGTAGAAATAACGTCGTAGCACGCACCGAGAAGCTGATGAGCGGTGGACATGCGAAACCGATCCCTTCTGGGAACTAATTTCCACCCGCGACGCTCGTTCAGCCGGTAGTCGTACGCAAAAAGCGGTCGTCATCGGCAGCTTCGTTGTCCTCTCTCCCACTATCGTTCGAGAAGGCGTCGAACGGCCGAGTTCTGTGCACCCTTCCGGCTAATTAATTAATGCCCCGATAATTACCGATTATCCCGTTTGCGCCAGTGTTATCGTGACTTTCCTCGATTCTCGCGAGCTGGTAATCACACCCCTGTCGCGGCAACCACCTAATAGATTCGTTCGCGCGACAACCTGCACGGTGGTCCCTGGCTTCTTGCGCCTTGTCTCGGAGCCGATCGTGACTCTGCGCTTCGGGGGGGATCTGCGTCCTCTTTCGAAACAGGACTCTCCGATTCTCTGATCGCTTTGGAATGTTCAACGTGCATGGGAATATAGTAGTTTCGACATTCCAAATATATTATCTGCTGTGGATCCGAGGATCGCGCTTCGAATCGTGCCTTATTTTTTCTGAGGCTCCTACGGAAATGAAAGAAAATGTCAGCTTGTACCGCATGGAATGATCGTACAAGATGAGAAAAGTTGGTAAAACACTCGCGAGGATAACGACGCGACGATTCCGTGGAAAGCGATACGCGATCGCCTGTACGTAATATCTAATTTCTAGCGACAACGTATCGCGGTAATGACGAGGCTGTAGTCGGAAGATGGGTTTCGCGTAACGGGAAGGTGAGCGTCGATGTGCGTCGAGTTTCGATCGGTGGAGTATCAGCAGAGGAGGATGGCTCGCATCGGATGGCATTGTCGTTGGCGTTGTCAGCGTTGCTCGTTGTTGTCGTTTCTCGAGCGTCCATTGCCCGCGCGGTGGACCAGAGAGGAGGAGGAGGTGGTGGAGGTGGTTGGACGTAGGTGTAGGAGGGGTATGGAGAAGAGGGACACGGGGGTGGTAGCCGTTGGATGGCGGTGAAGCCATCGAGGCAGAGCGGTAACAGAGGCAGAGCGACGCGGAGGCAGCGCAGCGGAGGCTGCTAGGCAGCGGCAGGTTTGCGCGTGCACAACGCATAACGTCAACAACAATAGATTATGCTCCAACATAGAGCAGGCTCGCTCTCGAGAATCACGTACGTATTGCGCGCTCACACTCGCGGTAAGCGCGCGTTACATTACCGCCCTCCGTTAGAGCCAAACATAACCTGGACGCCCGTCCTCCGCCGCCCCCGTCCACAGCAACCCCTCTTCCACCCTATCGCCGCTTCCCCGCAGCCATCTCGTTGCGAGCCCGCTCGAACGATCGAGTCCAATGAGATTCCATTGTCTCGAGTAATTAATATTGATTACAATAGGTTATACCTGCTCGGCCGCGTCCCAACCACCCACCCTCCGTCCATCCCTCTCTCCCTCCCCTTTTGCCCTGATCTGCTTCTCCCTTCTACGTCGTTCTCCGTCAGGACTAGTGGCTTACGGCTTACCTAGCCGCGCTTATATTCGATGCATTTCCGCGCCATTATATTAGGATTTCACCGATCGGCTCCGATCGCAATTATCGTTGCCTCGTCATCCTCGCCGTTCCCGCTGTCCCGCTCTCTTCGTCGACATCATCGCCACGCCACCCGACCACCCACTCTCACCCCAAACTCCTCTGTTCTTCGCTCGATATTCTCTCTCGTTGCTCCGATTACATCGAGGGACGCGTTGATTAAGTTAGTAACGAGAATGTTCTTCTTTTCTGTCGCCCGCGAAACTCCCTCCACATCCGGTCCACCTGTGATTCCGCAAAGATCCTGTCGAGTCCGTGACTCTCCACTGGCGATCGTAAGAGGTGTTGGAACCATGTTCCAGTATTTTCAATCGAAACGAGAAACAAATCACATCGGTAAGAGTTTCCTATTCGCGTCGATTGTTCGAATATCTATCCACTCGGAATTTTTGTACGAAACCCATCTACCGTAAGTTCAGCCTTTTCCAAACGAAAAATTAGAAAAATTGATGTATCTTGACCTCCCAAGTGTCACGGTGCTCTAAAGTCGCGCTCGAAAACGACGTTGCTCGCGAAGCGAAGCGACAGGTCGTGATGGGGAGGAGAGGGTATACAGGGCGACCACGGTCGGCTCTTTTTTCATAGCTCGAGCGCTTCTCGATCTCCCTCGAGGCTCGAGCCGATTACTTCGGGCGCGATGTTTAACGTAAACCGATCTAAAAGCGGTTAATTCGAGCGGCGTCTGCATCGATGCACGCACGCGCGCTATTGGGTTACGTTGGTGCGTGCCACCGCGATTTCGCGTTTCCCGATCTCCGCGTTCGTGGCTTTAGTCAACTAAAGAGGATCTCCGAGTCGACCGATATCGCGTTACACGCGATACCCGTCTCCAGCACGCGTTTGCGTTTCCGCTTAAACTCCACGATACTTTGTGTAGCTTGTTTTTTGTCACCACAAACAAACAACCAGAGAATTGGTCGTTGAGAGTCACATTTTTATTAGTATCCATTATTCGACACCATCTGTCAAAGGTGTCCTGGTCCAGAGTTCTCGAGTCGCCTCGTGAATCGAGATATCTGGACCTAGATTCTCTCGATTTCGTCGGATGATTTATCGATCGAACAATGCGACACACGATACTACCCTTATGGCGCAACGATCGCGGGGGACCGTCCTCGATGCGTTATTATTGCTCGTGGTGGATCTCTTTGTTGCGTAAGCACCTAGCCCTCCTGTCTCGATGCTGGCAATGCCACCTGTGCTGCCCGCATCGTGAAACAAAAGACCGTGCGTCGTTGCTACGCTCTTCGTTTTCGCTGCTGAATATTGAGTGACGCCGAACGGAATTTGGTTTCCGCGCTGACACTCGAGGCGAACTGTTCGTTCCCACATCGACGTATATGGACCACTCGGTGTATCCGTTTCGTTTCGTGTCTTCGCAGACGATTGGTCAAAGTAGAATGTATGCAAAATTGATCTGCGTGCTCCCACGGTCGATGTTTTATTCAGATTTTACTATCGGACCCGTACAACCATTAAAGCCGCGTTGATTTCGTATTCACGGTTGCCGAGAGGCGTAATTACGATCTAGTTTCTGATAGAATGGAATTATTGAATATGAAGATGTAAACCCGAGGAAAACAAGACATGTAATAAAGTGTTATAAAGAACGCGATAAAGGCCAAGTCAAATTTCTTAATGGTAATTAAATCCATGTACGGTAGAAATATTGCGTTACCCAATTTAACGCTACCTGGGCGCAAGCGCGCACATGGAGACCGGAAGACGGAACACAGGAAGCAGCCAACTTAAGCATACGTTTCAGTGTGTCGAAGCCCCTGCCGTCGATCGGGAAGCTTCTCGCGTGTTTCCCAACCATTATGTCCTTCTTCGATGAAATAATGAAAATAAATCTTTTCGTCATAAAACACAGGAGAGGTGTACATTCCTTGGTGGACTACTCATGCGTGATAGATTCAGAGCAGAAGCGAAGGAAGATCACTTCAGAGCTCGACCTCTAATTGATCTATTAATTAAACATGTTTCCAAGAGACCTGGTGCGTCGAGGGAGCTAACGTCTATTTTGTTGAGTTTGTGGGAAATGAAAGAAATGGAACAATGTACAAAATATCAACGATATCGTACACGTTACATGCACGTGAAAATACGACTCTGCATAAACATTTTCTTGGAGAGTCCGAGCTTCTTCCTCGCGGATGAAAAAGGTGGAGGAGCCGCGTGTTAGCTGGGGGGGACGTCCGCGATCTTAATTTCGCGCGGGGCGTGCTGGACGTCGGTACAGACGGAATGAGCGGGAACGAGCTGCCGACGAAAACGAAATTCGAGGGATTAATTAATTCGGCGAGTAGCTGGACGGAACGATGGCCGATGCCCAGTGGCCGTCCAGGGCTTCTCGGGAGCGAGAGCAGATAAGCGATTCGATGTTTCGCATGACGGAGGCGGCGACCGTGCCATAACTCGCTCGAGACTCGAGTCGCGATATCGCACACGCGGCCTGCCGCGTTTAGCATATAGAGTGCAACAATTAACTGGTGAGTTCCCGCGGCGATACGTGTCGGTCCTCGCGTTTAATTCGGCTTTACTTTTATTGTCGTCGCCTTAATAATCAGCACACCGGCTAGATTAATGCAACCTGGTAATTGCCGAGCTGTTCGTCGAGTCCACGTGACTAATGGCGACTTGGTCGTTGCCGACTCGCGGATTTTAGATCTCAAGAAAGCTTGGTTGAACCTCAGGCGGAATCTTGCGCCATCGAGGAAACTTGCGAGGTGGAGAATGGGTTAGGGTAGATGCTTAGGGTAGTGCTGCGTTGTCCTGTAACGATTCTGAAAACGATACCTAATTTTTATGAATATAACCAGAGAGATATATTTATTTATCAAACATGGTGGAATGAGATGAAATGAAGAATTGTATTTTTTACATTTTTTCTTTAAAGAATATTTGAAGATCTATCTATTTAAAGTCTAAAGTAATACGTGCAAAATGACTGTGTCCCTTGTTAAACAGTGTCAATTTAATTTTTCTTGGCCTCTGAAACTCCGATGAATTTGCGCTCCGGCTAATAATGCTTCTAATGAAAAGGTCAAGCGGGCCGCAAAATCTAATGGATCGGCCCGTCGTGTTTGACATGCCTGCTCTAGGATATCCGCGCTGATAAATAGTGATCAGCGTGGCACTCATTAGTCAGTTCTGAGCGTGGTAATTAGCAGAGGTACGTGACTCGAAAACTGTCCGATATTATCATTATTTATTACCATCGACGGGACTTCTTAGAACACAATGCTGAATCATAGGTACCTATAACAATAGTATTAGAGAAGGTTTCGATACATTAGGGAACGTGCGTGTCAGGAAGGCATCTGAGGATTCGTTTACAAAAAATTGTACTTATTATGGCCTCATTGTGTCAGCACTCGTACAAGCATCTTCTCCAACACTCTGTTCAACTCGTTGCCCTTCCAAGTTTCGATCGGTGCAGTCGATTCCAGCAAAAGTAAAATCCACCGCGAAACGGCTTTCACCATCGTCTATCCCGTTCCATTATCACATTGGAAATTATCCGTGGGAAAGCATGGTGGAGTCGGGTCGCGGTGTGTCCCCGGCTGGAAAAATGTTATTCCCCTCGCAGGTACCTGGGTGCAATTTTTTACGGCAACCGTGGACGGTAAATACCGAGTTCACCTAACCATAACCCAAGGTTATGATTTACCGTACTCCGCGAGATAGGGTTATCGGGTGTATCGCAGGACTTAACCTCCCGCGACTGGGCCGCGTTATCGCGAATCCCGCGTATTTACTTGGCCGCTAATCACCGCTAGACTATCTCAACTCCTGCCTCGGTAGACCCTCCCCCCTACCTCCTCGGTTTCTCGTCTTCGTGATTTTCCAGCGGCTGTATTTTTTGCCAAACCGGTAATCCCATAGTCGATGACTTGGTCGTTTTCCATCAGAACCTCGTTGAAATTCTCGTTGTTGAAGGAAGCATTGTATTATTGCGAGATGAGAGAAAGTTTAGGGCTATCGGGGTAGGATTGTCAACAGTGGGACAGTTAGATACGACTCTACGATGCATGTACACTGTATGCGCGTACTTGATGGTAGCATAATATTGGCCGAAATCGCTTCCACGTTCGAGTTCCTCTAGAGAAAGTCAATTAGTCGACTCGTGAATCGGTCGAAACTAGGCCGATTTAGATTATTCATTCTGTTCTCGAGGCTGATTAAGATGCTGTACCCTAAACGTAGCTTCCTCAGGAAAAACGAGAGCGCATCTGGTCGGATGGAACCGTGTCGAGGGTCCATCATCTTTTGTTTCGTTGCTTGGACCAGTTCGCGGCACCTCCTCGAGTCGTAGATCACCTCCGAGCAGGTATACGTACGCATACACGAATCTTTCCGTAATGACTCGACAAATAAGATCGCCGACGTTGGACGGGGAGCGAAAATGACGTTTGGCCCGTATCGGCGGAACACAAAGGTGTCGATAATGGAAACGGAGGAAACAATGAGCCTCGCCGGCCGACGAAATATCAATTAAAACTGGGACGGTAGGCGGCGGTCGATCGCTGCCATTGTTTGTCCTCTATATCCCTTGGTAGAAGGAACAAGTCGAAAGGGGACAAGGGACGCGAGAACCCGGAGCTATCGTCTTACACGGTGTGGCGCCACCGCGGGTGGCTTCTTCTTTTTTTCGAAAACGGTAGCACGGCAAAGATTTTGGAGTTGTAGTGGTAGATCGAGATTGTTGGAGCTCGTGAGAAGAGATTATAATGGTTGCAAAAAGATGAACTATGAAATCAGAAACAAAGGTTGTTGAAGTCGTGTTGAAATGAGATCCACGTGTCAGTTTCGAACTGCCACCGGAACAGTGAAAGGTCCAAGGCCCGTTTCGTCCAGCAGATCCGGAGAAACGCGCTCAAAGACGAGTATATAAGAACGTTAGTCGCGACTAACCGGACAAAAGCTTAAAGTAGACAACTCCTGGAGAGTAGCAAGTAGTCGAGAGGCTCCGAGACGAGGATTGTCGTGGCAGGAAATGTCGTTAACAGGGAACCGCGTGGTTCCTGGCGAGAAGTCGACGGTAGCGGGCGACGCCGCCACGAAAGGGAAAAAAGATACGTACAAGGGTTGCCCTTTCCTCCCGCGATCCTCTAATGGCCCGGCGGGTCTTAAGGGCGATTTAAAAGGCTCTTAATGACATCCACTGGGCTGGCTGACTGGCTGACTGGTTGTCCGCCCGCCTGCCTGCCTTCCCGCCTTCCCGTCTCGCCTCCTTGCCGCGGCTCTAATTTCATCCGAGTGGAAACTGAAGAAACAAGTGAATTAAGCAACCCGCTAATGACAGATCGGGTTCGCCTCGGCGGACCTCTCGCGCCTAACGATATTCCCCCAATTTGCGCTTTCCCCGTGTCGCTGATCCACTTTGCGGACCACTCGACTTGGCTCCACTGTCAATTAAAAGAACCACCCTTCGAGAGAAGGCGAAACGTTGCCAAGTCTTGCGATACATAATTCATTTTATTAGCAAACGCAACAAATTCTAGAGAAGAGAATTCAAAGGGCGTCGAATCTAGCAGTTTTAGCGTTAAGAAGGATCTGGCTACCCGTTTCTGTTTCGTGGAGTTTTATCGATCATTTCCGCGCGTCACCTCGTCAAGAATCGCGAACCAGATAACCCGTCCAGTTGAATCGACGATCGAACGACAGATCGTCCCCGTGGGTTCGCAACTTACGGGCCGAGATCGATTAAATGGTGGCAAGAAGTCGAGTAATGCATGCGGTCGGAGGCGGGTGGAGCCGGTCGGATATTAATGAAGATATTCAAATGAGAGAAAAATGAGGGGGAGCTGGCCCTTTGTCGGGCGCAAGGTTCGACCGGTGACTCGGGCTATGTAGATTACCCGGAGTCTCCTCCTCCTTCAGAAACTCTTCATCCTGGATCCTCAGCTCGGCCTTCTCCGCGTTCTGACGATTTCGGACGCTCCTCGGACTTTAAATCTTCCCTCTGCGCTCGAACACTTAGATTATCCAGAGATTGGTATCGCTAGCCTCGTTCATAGCATCGTTCTAGCATACATTTCCTTGGAAACTTCATTTATCCTCCTTCACCACTCCGTCGATGTCCATTTTATTCGTTACCAATCATGCGCGTCTATTCCAAGCTACGATCGGGGGACAGACCATTTCCTCTCGATGTCCTCCGGATGGTTCGGCGTCATCCGAGTTCTCGCGACGTCGACTTGATCGATGCAGGTAGATCCCGACGCGTGAAACCCGCGGAACGGACGCTTCTGCTCGCGAGCAATTACGATCCTACGCGTGTACGCGCCATTAGAGGCGGTTCGCACGATCGCTCTCCCCGGAGATTTTCGAGCCGGCCGTTTCTCGCCTTACGCTCGACCGTGGGTCATCCCGGCCACGATCGAACGATCTATCAAGTCAGGAACGATACGAGTAATTATTCGACTCTTAATGACTCTTACGCGGCATATAACGAGTTTCAAACGCGGTCTCATAAGCGCGCGCCCTTCTTCCGCGCGAGCCGATCCGTTTCAATCCTCGCTTCCTGGTAGAACATTTCTAAAAATTCTACGATGGATCGGTACGATCTCTTTTTGGGATAAGTTATCGCACGATGCCTGTTGGATTCCTGGAAAAAACTTGTAGATAGGATAGAATCGGTAGGGTGCGTTGCAGTGGTGGCGATAGACCAAATTGGAGTACATTCGAAGTCTACTCTCGTTCGACTATCAGAAAAATACCAACGACCACTGCTGATCCAAAACGTAGCCTTGAACGACCTCCAGAGTGTTCGAAAAGTCGACCTCGGTACCGTTTTCGTGGTGTATCGATCTCTCGTTCCGTGGAATGCAAGCCTCGGTAATTTGGACCACCCATTCTCCGGACTAATCATAATGGCGTTTTGTTTTCGTGCTTTTTGTTCGGTGGATTACTCTCAAGCTGCCGTCAAAGCCTGGCTGGCTGGCTGGCTGGCTGGCTGGCTGGCGAGGATGCTCCGTGTGTGAGGAGAGAGCGAAGGAGATCCGAGAGAAAGAAAAAGCGTGGTCTGAGGGAAGAGGACCGAGTACCCAAGGCCCGAGAAGAAGCAGTCGGTCGGACTCTGGCCGCGTAATAATCGCCCAGCACCATTAAACTAAACCGGGAATAATATTATATTAAGCTGTAGTCGGGAGGGAGCCCGAGAGGGTGGAATAGTGGATCGGGAGAGCCGTGAGAGGAAGAGCGCCAGACGGCGCGAGAGGAACAGAGATGGGAGGAGAGATCGAACCTGGAGGATGGCCGAGGTACCATGGCTTCTCAGAACTAAGTAGATTCGAATTTCGATACGGATGATCGGGCTGAATACAAATTACTCATATATGCCCCTCGTCCCGGGTAATCACACGGTGGCTGCTCCACGGTCCAAAGAAAAATGCCTCGCTGACGCTCCTTTATTTCCTTTTCTACTCTTGCCTCTCTCTCTTTCCCTCGTCTCCTTCCACGTCGTCCTCGGTCCATGCCTCCGCTCGTCCTTTTATCCCTCGATAGTGCCACGCTAAACGTGTCGCGAATTTTTGGAGATTTTCGACTCGTTTCTCTTTCCATTTCGACGGAATCGCGTTGGTTCTCTCCGTGTTGGAAATTCTATCCACGAAACGGTGACGCTTTAGCAAAAAGTTGTAACGGTTCAAGATTCGCGGTGGACGCAAACATGGCCAGGACGAAGGATGTTCGATCCATCGAAGGGCACGCTGCGATGCTCCTGGGGAGAAAGGCTGGGAAGGGACGAAAGAAGGAAAGAAGGAAAGAAGGAAAGAAGGCATCGAGTGCCTGCCCCCAGAACCACGGGGAATCCAATCATAATTATTATTCCGGGCGAATCGATTGTGGCTCTCGATAGGATTGGCTCGGTTTGGCTCGGTCCCGTATCGGTACCAGGTATAACGACGTGTATAGGCGATGGTAGCGAGCCAGCGGGCCCCGTTCACGGTGCATCGTGCTGCGGGTTCATCGTGGCAGGGTTGGTAGCGGCGCAACACTCGCAGCATAAATAATTAATAGTAGCCAGAGAGCCGCGAAGTGAGTCGACGGCTGTTTTGTGGTTCGCAGGCTCCGCCCAGCTCGACTCCAGAGCTCCTCCCTGCGCTCGGTTGGAACTTGCCAAAGAGACCCGGACTTGACGTCAAAACGAACCGAGAAGACGACTCCAGCGCGCAAGGGAGTCGAGGAGAAGGGGCCTCTTGGTCGAATTTACGATTATCGCGAACCAGAGACACTTGGAGCTTCTCGTTAGCCCTCCTTTGCCTTTTAGCGCGCACCGGTCGTCTTCTGCGCCAACCTCGGGAGGACTCGCGCCAGAAGCCACCGCGATCGGTTTATTTGGCTGTGTAATTTACGCGGAACTGCCACGTTCTTGTAATTAACTATTATCGTGATTATCGACCCGACGACCGAGCAAACCGATCCGCCCGACGCTTTATTCCGCGGCGCGCGGAGCTTCGCGAAATTTCAATTTCCATCGGTCGATCTCTCTTTCGCGGCCGCTTATTACTCTCGATATAATGACTGTGTTACCGGTATAAATTATGGTCGTGGATCGCTACTTGACTTTTCTGAACGACGCGACTCCCGTCCTTGTTGGGTCCTGGCAGGAAGTCTTAAATGATTTTCGCGCAGAGGTCCTCCTTGGGAGGGTTTACAGTTTGCGAGAAAGTGGAAGCAGGCTGAAATAAAAGTGTAGACTATTAGTTGTAGATTTACGGGAGAATCTTGACACATTTTGAGTTTAACGAGGAAGGTTACGGGATCTATTCACATTTTCCAGAGATATTTATCTAGGCTTTTTAATTAATTTTAAATAACTTGTGAGGAAATCTTCTAGTAAATCTAGCATCAAGTGTACCCTTTTTGAATATCGAGGTGATACATCGCACAATTCATTGGACGTGAGAACGAAGCGATCGCAGGGAATGAAAACGGATGCCTGTAAAAGGCTATCCACGGGATTCTCCGTGTGTAAAGTCTATAAAGATGCTCTGCTTATGCTAAAACGCGTACATTGAATGAACTGGGAGGAGCAGCCACGACGGAGCCAGCACACGAGTCGAAGAACACGACAGGTGCATCTTGTTCGGTTACGTGCGAGGCGTAGCAGAGCAGCCTGACCGGGACACTGTTTAACAGAACGAGACAAAGGAACCGACTTTTGAATAGAAATTTTTTAATCGTTTTGTTATCGTAGTAGTTACTTTTTGTTTAATATTTAGTATATAAATTCAACAGATTATTTCTATATTTCTTCTTCTTACATTGTCCAGGACTAGGTGTCTCGTTCGATCTCGCTTGATCGACATGTTTAGGAGGCACGGCGATCATCCTCGACGTTTATGTAGGGACCTTGTAGGAAAATCCCGCGATGTCTCGGTCTCTGGCCCCTATCGAGAATCCGCCTACGCTTCACGGCCTAGGGCTGAGCCGGCGATAAGGAGTCGTAAAAAATAATGACCGGAAAATTAATCGATTTCGACGTCGACCCGTCGCCTCGGATTCCACAGTCTCGTGAACTGCGCCCTGCTGCACCGATTCCGTTGTAAAATACCCTGCTGGATGGATGGTGGCACACCGGAATAAAACTCTCCCGCTTATCGTCGAAAAAGTCTGATGGGATGCTTATAGGACTGACGCGTTGGAAAGGTTGGAAAAAGTTATTATTTTCATGCCTTGATTTATGAAGATACTGTAGTTGAAATTATATTCGGTTCGTCTAACCGAAGGGCTGATTTTAACTACAGTAGATTTCTAATTGGTCCCATTCTCATACGAGAAACGGGCAAGTAGTCCAATAGCCTGATTTGAAAACTAACTTGTAGCCAACTTTTCTAGCAAACCATGGAGGTGGCTTCTTCTTCTTGAGAGCCTGTGCCAGATTGCGATTCCCATGGCCGCTTGTTTTTTCAAACGCGGCCTCGCGATTACTCGGACAGGGTCGCGAAGTTGAGGAGCTTTGAGGGAGACGGAGGTGGAGGGTCGATCGGAACGCGAAGCAACGGAGCTTTATATTCCCCTCTGGAGGCGAACGGGTATTATCATTATCGGACGAAGGGACCGTGGGACGCTCCTACAAGAAAGGGTTGAGTTTACACAAGAGTTACCAACGATTCGACGCCAGCCGAGTGCTTACCCGAATCACTTAAATGATTAAGGAAAAGGGTTGTTTGGACAGCGCCTCGAATCCCGGGCCATTTCATTCTTCGGCGCCCGTTCTCCTTCTTCTTCTTCTTCTTCTTCTTCTTCTTTTCCTTCGGTGCTCCTCGTCGTCTTAGCGTAATCCGTTTTGTCAACGACTACCCACCCCACGGGCTCCTCATTACCTTTCCTGTTTTTTATTTCACGCTGTTGCGGCGACGCGCAGGTAGACCCTCGCACTTTGCAAATTGTTTTATTGCCAGCGAGGCCATCGACTGGGGGACTCCTGGACGGATGCAATTAGGCAGGATGCTGTCCTAGAGTCCTATGGAAAATATATGCTAATGGGGATTAGGTGAAAAGTTTTTCTCCTTCCTGTCGTCACCTGTTTCCGTATTTTGTAGTTTTGTTACCCTTAAAGGTAAAGATGTCCAATTGGTGGCATTAATAGTAGTGGAAGAGTCCTAATAGAGGGTGTCGTTGAAGAGAAGGATACCCGTACGGGGCCCTGGGCCCGCAACGACGGGCATTAAACCTATTAAGACGGCATAGCTCCGGCGTCAAGAGATGACAGTGATAAACTCGACCCGCTGACACGGCGGTCCCTCTCGAGTCGGAGAGAGCAGCTCCAGGAAGAATTAGCGTCTCCCTCTTCGTTCTTTCTTCCTTCTGGCCTCTCACTTTCGCGGCAACCCTTCTCGTTCCTTCTCTCGTTCTCTCCTCCCTCGGATCTCCTCGCGAGGTCCGCGTCGCAGACCTGGCGAACGCCCAGGCGGAGCACGGATCGTGGCGAAGCCAGAAGGGCAAGAAAGCCAGGCCTCGTATCGTTACAGTTTATTATAATATAATTATGTATCGTGGAAGGGATGCATCGATGGCGGAACGGATAGAGCTCGGGCTGGAAATGGCTGAGCAAATACGAAGTCACGAAGTCGTCCGGGATCATCTGATCGGGTGGGGATCACGGGTTCACCAATTCCTCTCGTCTCGGAGTCACGTTCCTGAGGCCGTCCGCTCGTGCGCCCCCATCGACGGTAGGCTCGTGACAAAAACCTCTAGCGCACTCTCGATGCATCGTTCGATGCGATCTCACCCCAATTAACGATCGCTAGTTTAAGCCTACTCTTCCTGGTCCTCGACTTTTCATCTTGGTCTACTGCGGAGGACCAGGAGGAGATGTTGGAGGATCTTGGTCGGGCCCGATGCAAGGTAGATCTATTCTAGGGCTACTCTTATTGAAATTTTTCTACCTGATTTACGATTCTCACCCTCTGTCCCCGTACAAACTATACGAGACTATACTATATTAAACGCAGATCCCAGAAACGTACCACTGGAGTCGCCATTCAGACGGCGTACACGGTTTATACCCAAAGATGGACGTCGACATGAATCCTTCCGACTCGAGCACGCGGACAGTTTCGTCTCTCGATCCCTCGATGGCAGCGTTGCTCGAAATTTATGCACCAGTCAGAATATGGCTTCGACCCTGCCAAATATATGGTATAATAATTCTCGATATCAGGTGCCTTTAATCACCTTAAATCCACAGTCCAGACACACCCCGCGGTTCGCTTAACTTCAGGGTTATCTTAATCTTTCGACAGCTGCCCAGCGCCTCCTCGATCGTTCCTCTTCTCCTTTACCCTCGATTCCATCGATTTTTACTCCTCTCTCATCCCCATTGATCGTCCCTCTCGGCTCGTTTCTCTTCCGATTCCTGCCCCCTGGCTGCAACGCGGTCGCGCGCCCCTCCTGAATTTTCTCGAGCACCGATCTCTTCGACGTCGACAGAAACCGGTAGCGTTGTAAATCCTCCACGAACCACAGCTCTAGCGATCTAACTACTCCTCTGACTACCGAAGAGTCGTAGAAGTATCGTGCAAGTCAAGTGTCTCGACTTGTCTCACCGATATCTTAATGGGATTTATTATGAATCGTTACGAATCTCGAATCGCGTGGTTCGAGAACACTTTTGGCTAATTTTTGGAGGTTCGCGGAGGCGTGTATCGACGATCGATCGCTTCCTGTCGTGGATCGCCGGTAAGCGGTGGCGGATTTCTCGCGGCTTGGCTCGAAGAGATCGGCCTTGAAATCGAGCTGCTCAAAGCGGAGACCTAATTGTCGGTCATACAGTACACGCATTACGCCGCCTAAGTATGCACTTAAGATACGCAGCGGCGGACGTTGAATGTATCGCGTACCTTATTACGCGACGGTGGATCCTTTCAGCGGGTAGATGCAGAGGAAACGATAGTGATTCCGGCTTGTTAGCTCCTCCTTTAATTGCCTTCGGGTTTTCATCGCTGTTGCGTGTACGCGCCGCGGATGGATCGTCTTGACGCGCGTGTAGACTATGCCGACGCGACGTTCGTCAACAGATCAACTAGTTGCGATGAAAGCTTCCGCGAGCAAGCGTGACGCAGCCCTGGGTCGCTTCTGACCCAGAGTTCCATCGCTCTCTTACTAAAATTTCTGTTTAAGAAGATAGAATTTTACGCTGGAGTATAAAAAATGTTCTTTTTGCACGAAACACATTTATTTCATTTATATTCTTATTTAACATCTGTAATAAGGCAATGTAATAAGGCAGGATTTAGAGCATAAGAGGGAAGTAAAGGACCCAAAGTATATTAAAATAAATAAACGCGTACGATAGAGTCTTCTAATAATATAGCGTGAAAATTCGCCAGTGCAATTCGCTTCGATTTGGACACAAAGTCGATACATCTCTAGCTCTATGTTTGTGGAAAACGAAAGGGTTTCGTGTAGGAAAGAAACGACGTTGAATAAACTGCGAGTCACGAGCGGGTACAGAGTTTTCTTAAGGTATGCCCGAGCCGACACGCCATACGCGGCAGTGCATTATTTTCCAATATTACGCGGAACGGCGGGGAAAAGCTGAGACAAAAAGGGACCAAAGAGGGTCGGTGGCGGTGAAAAGGGAGAAAGATACTCCATCGGATCACGCACGGCTGGATTTCCGAGTCGGGGGAAAACGGGGGTTTCGGGCGAGGTAGAGGGCTAAACGGACCCGAGGGACACGTCGTCTCGGGCTTCGAAATTCCCTAATCGATCGTGCACTCCCGGACGCCGAATCGAGATTGAAAGGTTCGCGTGCATTGCCCCAGAAATAAAGAAGCAATTTCGAAACGTTTTGTCCGTCGACGACGGATAATCTTTTAATTCGCTTCGAGGAACGAGATCGCTCCGAAACCGCGCGGTTCACCCGTTCGTGCCCGTATCCTTCTCGTTTTCTGGCGCGGCCAGATGGAAAGTAATTTTCGCGTTCGATTCTCCGCACGAAATCTCCTGCACCGAGCCTCTATCCGATTCCCCCCGTTCAGTAAAAGACACAAAAAGGCGATGATCGTATGCGTATTTATCGCATTGGAAATTCTGGAGTTGGAGCAAACTTTGAATCCAAATTAACGTCTAACCTTGCGTAGGTAGTTGAATGTTTCGACTGCAATGTACGAATAAGTATACAATTTGGTCCTCGCCTATCCATTTTCAAAAATGTACCAGTACGAGCGAGAAACACGAGTGAATCATTGGTAGTTGTTGAAAGAATTCATTCCTAATTAATTCTGTGTAGAAATCGTAGGAAAAACAAGTACCAACACTTTAAGCGAGTGACTACCACAACAGTAAAGTTTTAGCCTCCCGAATCAGTGGATGGGGATGGAGAGGTAAAACTGGCGCGCAAAGCGGAGGGAAAAGTAGGAAAATCGCGGCGCGTCGATGGGGAACAACGGATTCAGCCCAAATAACAATCATGGCTGGAAAAGCGGCCGGCGGTCGGAAAAACGCGTTTATATTTCACCGGCTGCGAGAGTGAATTCCCTTTGTGACCGTAGGATGACAATTTCACGGCATTTAGCCGCGACAGAGCTCGCGTACGCGCGAAACAATGCAGAGCTCGCGAACCAACGGGTTACCGCTCTGTCGTTTTCCCCTCTCGCTTTTCCGAGCCCCCTTTCTCTTTTTCTCCACCTCTGGCTACTTCCCCCTCTGAATTTCACTCGTCTATGTACGCGATAGTCTGCATTCTCATCGCCTGGCGCGCCTCGTCTCGTTCCTTTTTCCTCTCCTTTCTTTTTTCCCCATTTTTGTTTTAATCGGAAACAAAAGCGTTATTGCGGAAATTAAATGACACATCAAGGGGTGAATTGTCGGCTTAAAAATGTAACGGCTGGCAAAAGCGACGGCTGACAGGGGAACGTAATTTTTGCAGGTTCCAGGCTCGCACAATCGTTCGACTCGCGGATCGACGAGACCGATACCGTGCAGTTTCCGATCCCCATTGTTTCCCTCAGTTCCCTCAGTTCTGTTCCGAGGGCTGAAGCCAAAGGGGAGACCGATGAATTTTCTTGTTTAAATCGAATTTTTTCGATGTTTCGATCACTGGTTGATGGATCACTCTTCAAGTCTAGAAAAAATATATCTGTCTAAGTAAGGAAGTCTTCGAGGAGGTTGGAAACACAACAAAAGTTTTTAGAGAGAATCGAATAAAAATTCAGCTGTATGTTAGGTTCGAAATCAGGAAACGCATCGTTCGAACAAACCTCGGCTCAATTTTACTCGACGTTACTCAGTCATTCGAACGAAAATTGCTGTTTACGATGGGAACATCTTGTTTGGCCACGAGTGTCTGTAACCAGGTAGCTCCGCGTCGAACAAAGATTTTTAATTGCGCATGCAAATCCTGGGGGATCGGGCCCGAGAGAGTCCCGTGTGTATCCAGCGGCGTAGAACAAACCGGCAGGGCCAATTCTATTGTCCCGATCTAGGATCCACTTAGGCCAAGTAATTGATAGATCCCTCAATGGCGGAGGAGGGATCGAGGAATGACAGGTTACGGGCCAGGATACGGGCCGTTCGCACGACCCTACTTCGCTGCCGTGTTATTAGTTAATTCTTACAATTACTCGTCGTCCCTGTGGTTATTCCATTACCGTACAACTCTCGTAGATCACCTGGCCTTCCCCCCCCCCCCCCCCCCATCTGCCCCCCATGGTCCGATCGGAGCTGAGTCCACCGAACGACATCCTCGATCTTCTCGATCTCCTCGTTTTCTCTCGTGGAGTTGGCGTGTGGCCCGATCGATCCTCACCGAATCATTCTCCTCGAAGAGGATCGCGACTCTTCGAGACGATCTACAAATTCTACAAAATTCTTCCAAGTCTAACATTCCGTTATTCGAAAGTTAGCGAACCGATCATCTGGAATTCATTTTTCAGAACATAAATTCCCACATGTCCGAATTTTTTAAACCTATAGTTCCACGATAATCAATTGCCAGATAATCGCGATAAGTTGACGTCCCCAACTCGAACTAGCGCAGAGAGTCGTTGACGTCATCAAATGCTCTATCTAGCTTTCGCATCTCCTTAATTGTAGTCCTCGGAGTTCGCAGGGAAATCACGAGCAACCTTCCAGAGTCGGGTGAAGAGTTGAAGAGTTCAGCTCTTGGAGGATTCGACGACTCTGAGGCGTTTTCTGGTTCGCGGCGGTCTCGCGTTGCCGGTGTGTTTGAAAAAGCGGTTAACGAAGGCGGGAAAAGAAGGCGAATGGTTAATTAGACGCAACTGCCGTGCGGGTAATAAATGTAACATTAATGAGTCGTAGTAACCTTGATGCTTCGGCAAAGGAGCCAGACGCGATTTCCAGTTTTATTGAAAAACAGGAAAAGATCAAGCGCACCGAGCCGTGGCGCAATTGCGCCTGCCTCCTCTGCGTATATGCTCTGTCTATTATTATTTCATCACTGTTTTGAATATTCCTCGCTAAATGGAATTAATTTTTGAAAAAGAAAAGAAAATAATGAAGTACAGAGAGAAACGTAACCGGGTGCGCGCGCGTAAATGTACCGTGGCGATCTAATCTAGTCCGCAAAGTCAGTGCCGGATCGTGAGACTCGCTCTGACGTCTTAATTGTGGTGTAATGCTCGTTGCGTTAATGGTGTGAATGAACTATGTTTTCAATTACGGAGAGATCAAAGGAAGCAACGAACTACTTACTACCTGCCATCGTGTACGAATCTCCCTCAGCCTCGTCGCCTCCCGTGCTCGTCGAGCTTCCAATCGATTTCCACGCGTGTTACGCCGGATGCCTCTTTTCCCTACTTCCTCCAGATTCTCGATACTTTCCAAGTGTGCACGCGCCGTGCACCTTTCTCGACGTCGTTATTCACAAGTAGAACGCTCGATGATATTACAAGGGTTGTTTGAGGGATTAGGCTTTAATCGATCTTTTTTTTTTTATAATAATCCAGATTTAGATAAAGACGCGTTGCTTGGACTAGGTTCGGTAGCAGACGTGTTACGAGGACAAAGACCTCTCCAACGATGCATGTCAAGTTTTACCAAGAAAATAGAAGAAGATGGAAGTCACTTATAGCTTGCAGATTTCGAACGCATCACTGTGAGTTAGTTCCAAGTACTTAGCAACCTGCCAACAGAGAAGAATTCGAGTAGTCTGCGACGTTGCTTTCCGAAAACCTATGAAAGAAGACTAGTCACGACCACGAGGAGCGCCTCTCGCGAACGCAGTAAACGATTACAGCTTGCTCGTTCGCCGATAACGCTCTCACGGTTAGGGGTGTCCGGTCCGGTGGCGGATCGAGGTTTAAGCGGCCAAGTATTCGAGTCGAGGTGTCGATCGTTTTTTCCAACCGTGGCGCCTCGAAGACCTTGACAAGGCACCGCGCACTTTCTTGTGCTTCTTCTTCTGCTCGTCGGGGTTCGTGTTTCGACAGAGTTACACGCGAGAATGCGCCGCGTTACATCGCGGTTCATAACGATCGCCGGATGTGGTCAGCCAGTGTTTAATCGGTGCAGATGGAAAAATCCTTTCCGTGAGAAACTCCTCGTTCCTGGTTCCTCTGCCCTATGAAACTTTCAGAGAAAATGGTACTCGCGACGATCCCTCCGGCTGGAAACGGGGAAGAATTCGTTCCGACTGCGCATCAAGATTTCGTTGCGTAGAACGAATTTCTCCTTGGGTGAACAGAAGCAGGCCCGGGCCGCGCCGAGGAGGGCAGAGAGGATCGGTTCCGAAGGTAAAATTTAATAACGAACCGACGACTCGACTCGGAGAGCGCGCGTTATCGCCGCGGAATATCAAAACGCTTCGCCGGGAGCTGCGGCGAGCGTAATTTCGGCGGACGGCAGTGCGCGCCGATACTTATCATCGGTAATCCGAGTAGTACGAAGGGCTGCAGGAGAAAAAAGGGAGAGAGACTGGGAGACCATCACCCGGAGGGGGAAGATCGTGACCGAATAAAGGCGACGCAGCTTGCCTGGGTATCTGGCTGGTGCAACAGTTGGGATTTTCAATCAGTTTCCTCGACGAGGAAAAATTTTCAAATTGTTCGCACGATAGGTACAACGGCAGTTGCATGGGTACATGTGTGAATGGGAATAATAAAATCACGGAGATTCGACGCAGAGGAAGAGACTCGGCATCTCTGCTGCACCTATTAGAATGTTACGTTTGAAAAATAACTCGACCAGAGAGACATCGGAGGGAATTACGTTACAATTTGGAGAAAACGCTAAAAGCCCTCAAACAATTAATTTCCGATGGTCCGTTTCGCGATAATGGCTGACCAGAATCCAGCAACAGGGAAGGGTCCCTTTGAACTCGTGGGTCCCCACGTTTGGTGCTCGCTTCCATCCAAAAAGCTCTCGTTCAGAACACCTCGTACGAGATAAAGAATAGAGACGCGGGCTTTTTTGGGTTATAAACGCGTCGACCCTTCTCCTGAATGGATTAACCCCTTGGCACCGACGCATCTACCTTCGACCCTCTCCAAGATCCCAATTTTGTTAAATATTCAGCTCGTGGAAATTTCTTTCATTTAATCCGACCATCGAAAAAGAACATACTGTGATGCCCGGGCGAGGACTCGTCCAGCGTCGCGTCGGACAAGAACTCCTCGAAGCTGGGCGTTGCGACGCCGACGGTTGGAAAGCTCTAGTCAAGCGCGTGGTACATTTCATTAAGTAAACGAAAGGACGTTGTTCGCTTCGGTTTTGGAAACATTGATTTTCGTTTACCCATTCCTCTGTCGCTCTTCCCTCTTTCGGCTCCTTTTGCCCCTCGACCGCGCTCTCCCGGCCTCCTTGGAGGGATGTTTCGTTATTTAAACAGATTAGCAATACGGCAGCCCCCGAGGGAAGCGTCTTATGTGTTTCCAATGCGTAGAACGCCGAGGAAATTAATCCTTCTTGCGAGGCTCGCTTTGCGCGGCGATGCTGCTTCAAAATACGCCTCTTCGCGTCGTTGGCACCTCCTCCACCTTGTTGGTTAACCCGATGTCGGGATACTTTTCGTCGCGGAATGCTACAGATTCCCCTCGTGCACAGTTTTTGACAGGTCAAGTCGCGAAAAGCTTTGGAAAGTGGCTGTTATTTACATTTACATTATTTACAATTCATATCCTTTCTTTTCTTTTGTGTAATCTTTTGTTGATGTCCTTGTCCATCGGATTACAGTTCAGCAGATTTTCGAGTATAGAACCCGATAAATATCGGCCGTGGGGAGTAGCCGCGATTTCAGGTCTTGCGAAGGTCCAGTTAAGAACAGAGAGAGAAGGGAAAGAGACGGTTGTTGGTCGAAGGAGCGGTCGCCTACTGGGAACCGATTCTCTAATACAAATTCATGAACGGCTCTCGCCGTTTACCCTCCATTAGAGGCAAGCGCAATCAAAAGCTGGACCCGATAGACAACGTCGGGATCCGAGAGCAGCTGTAAATCAAACTACGAAATTCCTTGTGTCTGGTCTCTCTCGCGGTGTCTGTCGGACCACGGGGCGTCCTGGAAAGTGTTGAGCTTTGCCTCTCTCCTCTCTTTCTCTCTCCGTCTCGAGTCTCGATCCGCAACGGTGTAATTATGCGTCCAGGGCCCCGAAACCGAACCGAGGGGGGTAGAGGGCCACCGTTCCCCTGTCTCTCCAACCCCGTTCGCCAAAATCTCCATCGTCCAACTATTCCACCTCCCTCTCTGGACCTCCTCTCCGCGTACATCGAGTCGAACCGTGACCGAAATAGGGAAAAACGAACGATTCCCTTCCGCTCGTTTGCACTCGGATCGGGAGATAACGAGGCAGTCGGTAAACGACCTTCTTGCCTTTTCATCCCAGAAACGGAGACGTCCCTTAGGCGCAGTACGCCCCCTGCGAACAAAATCCCCGCTTTCGGGCTTTTCCGCGAGCAGGACAGCTAACCTCGAGGCATTAGATTCAATTCGAGATGAAACTCGCTAGCGGGAGGGTTTTTGAACGATTATTGTTGAATCGTAGATGTAAAAGTATAGCGAATCGAGGGTAACGCGGTTTCGAACCAGTCACCTCGAGCATATGCTAATACATGGGGGTTACTAAATAGGCGCGCTAATGTATGCAAGCATGGAAGTTATTAAATACGTTAATGTATGCAAGCGTGGAAGCTATTAAATGTATTAATACGTGCTAGCATGGAAGCTATTAAACATATGTAAGCAATTCATGTATTATTTATGTTTATACGCGCATTAATGTACGTATAGGTATACTTTCAACGATGTCATTTTTGTTCAATGTCATTTATATTAACAGACGCTCAGGTACTTTGAAATTTTGCATAGATCTTCCAGAGTAATACGTTTGATCATGATCTTCTTGAGAGTCGACGAGTCCAAATTGAATCCATCTAAATCGATATACGTGGTATACTTACTTTCGAAAGAATTATACTATTTGTAGCCTGATTCGAAGAGCTTGCAAATTCCGTTCTCAGCTTCCCCGAGGCTCTCAGCCTTTTGCCAGCTCCTCGCGCGTGTTTCTTGCCCGCGTTCTAGTCTCCGACTCTTCTGGAGACTTGGGTCGTTAAATCGCGAGCGGAGCCCGCGCGAACGACCGGCCCCGCGGGCCGTTAAACTTGGAAACTACCGAAAAACCGCGAGTGCGTTTCCTGCGCCTGGCAGTGGAGCAATTACAATTGCAAATCTTGCGTTGTTGTTGGCCGACATTGGCCGCGGTCGCGTTTCTTCGGCGTCGTGAAAGTTTCCGCGCGGAATCAGCCGGCTGTTTTTGCGAAGCGTCCATTGGTCTCCCGCGGTCGGGGCGGGAGTTTGGTAAAATCGTTTAGCATAATTCGAGCACGACGCACCGAAGAGGGGGGCGCCTTTCGTCGCTAGGTCCCCCTCCTCGACAAAAATGACTTGTTTTGCCCAAGCTTAACTCTCCTCGTTAGCCGCGTTGACATCTTGACGAAAAGTCAGGCGAAAAGTCCTCGAGGATCCCTCGAGACGTCCTTTTCCTCCCGAGTATACTTGTTTTCGAGAAATGGTTGGTGGAGATGCAAAATCGAACGTCAATGGGGTGGTTCGGAGTGTTGTTTTAAGAAGAAACTCAATTTATTCACACAAGTGCTAGGAACGAAGAATGGAAGTCGTGTTCGGTATTTATTTTTGCAAAAGGAGCAGAGAACTGAGTTCCTCCGTTACAGGTTTCTTTATTTCTGTAAAACGTCGCATGAAAAGTAATAATAAACTTATTTCGGAACGCTGAAACCTCGTTTCGCTTGAATTTGCCCAGGATAACATTCGGCACTTTCCCTGACTATTCTCCATTCGAGAAACGGCAATATTTCGCAATAAATTATTCTGGCAGCCACGCAGGCACCGATATAAAAATGTTGCTCACCTTGCGTGTCTCATAAACAACGCTCGATGACAAAACTCCGCCGTGGAACCTATAAATAGGATGATCGCGTTTGGAAAATCGCGTGGCGTTTATTAAGGGGAAATGGATTTACCGTGTCCCGGGATCGAACAGGACGATCGTGAGTCGAGTGGATCGTTTCCTAAAGAAATAATCTGGAAGATTTGTAGGCCGATCGGCGAGCAGCGGGAACCTGCTTTTGATAAATTATACGCGTGGATCGACGGGAGAAATGGCGGCTCGTAAAGCGAGCGCCGCGGACGGCGCTCGTTGCGATTCTAATTAGAAGGAATTCCGTCGTTCCAGGGGGGCGAATTAAGCTAATCGGCCACGACGAACCGAACGAGGGTCTCGCCACGGCTGGCGACGCGCGTCGGGACGCGGAAGCCGAGTTGAGACAAGGAGGAGGACGATTTTGACGAGAAAAAACGGAGAAAAGAGGGTGGCTTGGGTGAACAGGTTTGGGGTGAGAAGGAAAACGACCCTAGCGGTCCAGGAAAAAATCGAGAGCATGAAATTAGTCGTACTCGCGGCGTTCGGGGCATTAGAACCGCCCTCGGGACTCCGTCTCGTTTTATTCGATAATTATGCAAATGCCCGAATGATTGTCGGGCAATATGTCCTTGGAATAAAAAGTCGAGTCGTGGAGCAATTCGGTTATCTTTATGATTCGAGCGAAGAAGGAACGACGTGGGGTGGAAACCGCGAGGGGGAGAAAGAAAGGGCGTCCACGGGTGGTCGTCGTCAGCCATCCACTGTCGCCGCCGCGAGGAGCGAAGTACTTCATTTGCATCGAAACGTTACTTTCCCTTTTATCCTCGGGGTTAATCCTCTGTTGTATGAATTTTATTCCAACTTTCGAAAGTTGGAAGAAGCGGGTCTTTGTCGGTAGTAGCTGCAGCGACGAACATCGCCATTTCTAGAATACCTTTCATACAATCATTCTTAGCGAGCCTTTTAAACCAGAATTAAACTTCAAATTACATTAAATTGAAGTTGAGCTCGTTCTACTCCAATTTTATTTTACTAAAATCACTAACAAATTACGACGCGTGCCTCGTGTTCCCTTCTGCGTCAACTCGTTACGTGACCAGGTGTTGCGAGATCTACGCGCGCATAGATCCTAGCCGGCTATTAAGACGTTCGCTGGCCGATTTAATTAAGCGGCTACGACTCTTTCGGCCCTGTCGTCGCCGCTGAACCGTGAGCCGGATCGTCGCTATTTATTATTAAAATATATTCCCCGTCGAAAGGGTGGAGCCTGGCTTGACCAATGGGCTGGCGTCGCGTGCCGTGTGTCGTTAGGACGGCTGGAAATTGATAAGAATGCATCGTCGCAGGGCTAGCGACGCCGGTGCGGCCTTTAATCTGGACGTTGCGAGACCGCGCTCCTTCATCCACCAACAACGAATCTATCGGACCCCAGTCCAGTAATTCTGATGCAAAAACTTCCACCAACCGAGCCCTACGCTTTTTTCCACGACGCGAGAAATCACTTACGTCCAATCGTCTCTTTCCACGACGCCATAGGCGCAAATCTCATTTCCTGCGTAAAAATCGTGGTACTTCTCTAGGTGAATATTTCTGGAACAAGGGGGAAATATGAGAGTGTGGTCCCTGGAAATATTAAATATTTTACGACTCGTGCGGTTCGTTGGCTTATCCAAAGAAGCACGAATAGTTGCAGAAATAAGGTTAAAAGGTTTTTGGTTGGGTGTAGTTGTGGATCGCTATGGTAGGAATCAGTAGCTATATGAAGAATTCGTTTGCGGTACTCGTTTTTATCGAGAACATTGGTTCGTGTATAAGAAGGAGATTATTTCTGTTTATATTCTATTATATTTCCTTGAGTTCCATCGAAAGCAGAACATAATTGCCTCGTGCAAGACTGGGGACGGGGATCGAGACACACCAGAGCCTTTTACAATAACAACTATTTATTTATAGGTAATAATGCTGAATTACAATGAATACACTTTGTTGCCTCGATACTAGATTGTATAAGTCCGATCGCGAAATCGTCATCGCTCGTCGTCATCGTTTACCCAGCAGCGCGGCGATGCTGCGTTTTCCATAACCGCCCTCCCCCCTCCCCCCCACCCACGGCCCCGACCCTCGAGTTACTTTCCCCTGTACGCAACCCACCCCGGTTAACCCCACCCCAGATCCAGCGTGTTTCTTTGTTTCATTATTTTCTTTTCTTTTATTTCGCGCGAATTAACCCGACTCGCCGATCGAGAATCGCCAGATCGAGCAAACCGTTCACTTGGTTGCTCGAGGAACATAGATCTCGAGATCTCGCGTGCTCCCTTGGCCCCGTCGATTCCCCATCGCGAGATTTTGACCCCCGATCGATTGGTTGGCGGCGATGGCAAATACGGATGAGCTATCGGTGGTTAAATTCTCGTTTCACTACGTGTAGCGTCGTCTTAACGGGCATTTTAGCCGGTACGCACGATCTAGACACTATGATTATGTGAACTTTACAACACAAGAACCTTACGGGCAAGAGACTTTGTACATGGATCTTAAATACGGGGATCGACCCACTCGGCGAAACATTTGCACGCGGTACTCCTCGCCTCCTCATCACCGGTTTCCTTTTCACCGCGACGCCAAACGACGACGTCTCGCCGCGCCGTTTCGGAAATGTTTCGCCCGTGTCGATCCCGACGCAAACGCCGGGACACACGCGGTTATGCATTTAGCCTTACTTATCGACGGTAGTAACTAAGTTATTTATATAAATAAGGTGTTACGATTTAAAACGCACGGATCCTCCGTTGTTTCTCCGATTTTCTCGCAAACGCTTCTCGTCGCCGTGCTTCCTCGCCCCCTTTGTCTCCCTCTATCGCGATTCAAGCAATTTTGCCTACCCCTATACGTCTACACGCTCCCGATTCGATTCTCTCCAGATTCTTCGCTCACCTGGCAAGCTCTCCCTCGTTATTCTTTTTTTTCACGGTCAGCGATGCGCGCACATTCACTCGGCGTCTCTCGCTCTATATGATACAAGAAGATCGAGTCGTCGGAGACTCCGAGCGTCTCGCGAAATGGAGATCAGAGATGGACAACATCGTATGAATAAATAATCTTGAATTCCATAAACGAAAGGTGAACTAGTTTGTCATTTTATGGGTGAAAATGATGCATCGAATCGGGGGAGGTTAAAATCACAGTTTATCCGAATAAGCGTTCGACAGAGTCGTTATACAGAGTTTCTTTTCGCTCGTTATTCGAATAAAGTTTTGCCCACCTCTGATGGAAACGCCCTTGTCTCGCAAACGGGTAGAGACGAGCCCGCGAGACTCGATCGTGGATCGGCGATCGAGGCGCCCCGTTGTACACCGCCCCCAGGGAAATGATATTAACGATAACGATAACGGTAGCAGGTTTCTTTGTGCTTTGTCTTTTTAATCTTAAAAGCAAATTTGTTTCGTAACATTGCTCGATTAGCGACGCTCTAATCCTTTGCAAACATAGATCTCCATCCATGCTAGGTATCCATGCTCCTAGAGGACTGAAACGTCTCCAAGAGTAACGTTATCTAATTTAGTTTTAAGACTAAGGAGACAAAGTGCAAGGAAACTCGCCGATTTTATTTACCAAGAACAAATGGACTATCGACCCTACGGTTTATCATAATGATAATAATACTCGAAACCGGGGCGGCGCGCCCGATCGTCCGTACACATACAGACTTAACACAATTACCTAATGAAATCGCTCGTTAATTAGAAGATAGGTACCTCTAAGAACGCATGCACGCGCGCACGCACTCTCAAGCAGTCTTTAGAAATATCTCGACACGGTTGCTGGATGTCGTCCATTGTTTCGCCTAACTTGGAGACGAAAGTCGCGCTGGGGGTGCTCGATGCACCCTCGGACCTGCGGTATACCTTCGCCGACCCTCGTGTTCGCGGTGGACGTCTCCTCCTGGCCAGAGACGGGCAAAATTCTACCTAAACGAAAATCTCGAGTAACGAATGAAATCCACCGTGAAAGAAGGCGTGAATATATGAAAGAACATGTTTCATGTTTTATACACGTGAAATTAAATGGTCGAGTTAGGTCAAACAGCCTTATTCGTTAAATAAAATAAATAGATGCAACGTTGTTTAATGCTTGTACATAATAAGCGTGAAGTTTCCAAGCATTCGTTAAAAACGTTTTTCGAACCCTCGATACAGAGGAGCTACACAAATATCAGTCAAAATGCGAATCGTGATTGGAATAATAAATAAATGGAGCGATGATTACACCGCGAAATGAAGTAAGTTTTGATCGAGCGAACCTAGAGAACTGCTATCAGCGCAGGTTTAACTTTCCATCGTTTGTTAATCGAATCACTGCCCGTCTCCAGTTTTGGGAAACCGATCTCGGATCGAACGCGGAAGCGGAACGCCCGACGCGGCTGTTCCCGCCTCGTTGATATGTGTTACCACCGACTCGATCGACGGTTCGATTTCTCGGTTGCTCCAAGTCGATCCTCGTGGACCGACCGATAAACGAGGACTCGATTCTTCGACTGTGAACGTCGTCCTTGACACTCGCGCTGAAACTGTGCTCGCGTCGTCGTACGAGACTCGGACTACCGAAAGTTCGGTTCTGTCGCGCACACACCCCTTGTGGCTCGTTTCGCGGTTTCGTTTCGCCTTCCCTGGAATAGGAGAGTCTTTTGTTCGTCTCTCCTCCGTTCGCGCAACTCTTCGCGGAACTTGCCGCGTTTCCGGTTCCTCGCGTCCTCTCTGTCGCTCTCCGTCGAGCCGTCACTCGTTTTGGCTGCTCGCTGGCCTCTCTGCTCCTCTTCTGCCTTCGTCAAGCCTCTTCTAGGTCGCGCTCGTGAACAGAACGGAGTTCTTGTAGTAGCCCGTTCGGGATTCTGAAACAGAACACCATCCAAGTGCATTTTACGAGTCTCGCGGTTGGATACACGATGGGACTTTGTTAGAAAAACGTGGTCAAAGTTCGATGTTCAGTGGGTGAATATCTTACAAGCTTTTCATGCTCGTTGATATCTTATAGCAGCAGGAATGATTAATGCAGACCTTTTATTCGCGAATGAATTCGTACGAGAACGTTATGATTCACCTCTTTGAAACACCCTTTTCAGGTTTTGAGATAATTTTATAAATCAATCGAGAGGTGATTTAAGCAGGTACAATCTCCAATTGGATTACACTTTGCTCAACACTCCCATACCTTACGAATCAATTTGCAAATCAGGAGGACCAGTTTATTCCAACTCTATCCCGTGCGTCGCGACGCTCGCGAATCTTCGTCCTGATCGGAAACGCGATCTCGAACGGCAACGGTGATTCGGAGACGAGGAAGAGTGAAACGCCGAGCGAATGATTCGATGATCGTTCGGTTGGAAGCGGCGCCGCTCACTAATTATCCAGAGCCTGTCGAGACGTAGATGAACGAGAAAGAGACGGAGACGATCGCGTTCTCCGCGGAAGAGAGAGAGAGAGAGAGAGAGAGAGAGAGACGGAGGATTCTGGGCCCTATCGGCGAAGCGTTCGTAAATACGAGACCGGTCGACTCATCGGCCCTTAGGGCCCCTTTGTGATCGAGCCGCCACTCGACTTTTTATCCAACTGTCGCTTATGATTGAAAATCACTGCGTGTTTTAATAGTCCACCGGATTCGATTTACTCCGTCTTCGAGGCTGGGGCTCTCGCGTCGCGTCCTCTTCCCCAGTTCTTTCTATTGTTTTTTCACAGGGAACGGCAGCGCCTCGTTCCACGAGATCCAGTTGCTCTATTTTTATTAATAGGTTACAAATAGTTAATGGAACGCGTCGTATATCGGTATGTTTGTAAGACCATATTCTTGGGTGACTTGTTTCTTAGTATCTGAGATGCTAGGAAAATTGATTTTTATTAGGAAAATGGTAACATCTTCGATGTTAAGAATTTTGTAATATTTCGTGGAACGAGCCGATACTTGGAGGAAGCATCGTCGTTGCTCCAACTTCGTGACTCGAAAGAAAGGAAACCGAAAACGACAGCAGCGACGAAGCGGAGTTTGCGAAGCCGCGGCCAATTAAGGGACCACTCGTTAAGGCTGTAGCGCAGGGGAGGGCCCGCGCCGCGAAAAACGATTATTTACGTGCAACGTCACGTCGGGCCCTCGCGGAACATTGAAATCGCGCGCGCCGCATACGGGGTGCAGTTTTTGCCTGGCTCCTTCGACCAACTTTCGACAAGTTTCCGCGAAGCTAGCGAGCGTGGCAAGTTTTGAATCCGACGGCGTGTGCCGGTGACGCCGTTGCAAGAAACCACCCCTTTCGGAGCAACGGGACCGCCCCCGGAGACTTTCTAATTAAAGATCCGAAGTTCGTTCCTAGTCGCAAGAAATTCCACCGCCGTCGCTCCGCCACGCTCGAATCGGAGAACGAGCGGGGCTCTCGACGCTCGGCGAATCGAAAATCGAATTATCTCCGACCTCCCTCCCCCTTCCCGCCTTCGATTATACCGCAGGATTCTCCGGAGAACTTGGAAGCTCCACGTGCAGCGATTACTGGCGCCAGTTTTCTTGCAAGACCGTAGCACGTCGATTTAAGCTCGTGTCTTCGGTGGCTTTGGCGGAGGTCTTGAAATGCTACCATTTTTTCAACGCTGGATTTATTTTCATTACCGCCGCCGCAGAGAATCTAAACTGACGTATCATTCGGGAGACCTCTGAACGCGAAATAGTTGAAAGACCATGTCTTGTGTTTACAAGAAGACGATCAGTCACAAAATATCACGATACTTGTTCTACCAATTTTAAATAAATCAATTCCAAGACAGTGCTCAAACTGATGCCACCGATGTTGGACGCCATCAATTTGGTGTCCACCTGGCGCCAGTAATTTTTGCATCGGGCAGGCGTCGCGGTAGAATAGGTCACCGTCGCCATCGTGCATCGTCGGACGAATTTACCGAGAATAGCCTGGTCGTTCAGTTGGACGCACCTTGAAGAGGAGACTTCACTTGGTCCCTCTCGGCTGCCTGGTGCTGCCGCGATTTTCTCTCCAGCTCGAGTTCCTGCACCAGCGATTCTGCGACAACAAAGAAACAGAAACATTGGTTTATAGAAGATGTCGATCGTCCCCGAAGAGGAAGAGGAAGAACGATCTCGTGGCGGTCTTGGCGTCGATTTCGCCGAGGCGTGAACCCAAATGCGCGAAGGATGAAACGGAGCGGTAATTAGTGGAAAACCATCCACCGCGAACTGCGAGAAAGGGGGAAGAGAGAAGGGACGCAGACAGGGATAACGGACGTAGGCAGGCGTGAAAGGGCCGCAGGTTTGCTCACTGAATTCCGCAAGGATTAGGGTGAAAACTGGAAAATGTCCCTTTAATGATATCGCGCCGAATTAACCGCGGACGAGCTCCTCGTTTCGGTCTACTTCGTTAAGCTCACGAAAGGACGTCCCTTCGAACGGGTCCACGACCGTTGCCACCGAGTCTCGAAGGTGAGAAAAAGCCCGTAAATGGTGTCCTCTTCACGGTAGGAACCCTTGCGATTATATAAGGAATCTTTCTATAGAATCTCCACAACCAGTCCGAATACCTCGTGGGATCAAACTAGATCACTTATTTGAGACGCAGAACTTGTCGCACCTGCTATAAACCGAGAGTGTTGTTATAAGTGTCCGATACTCGAGTGAGGGACTTTGACAGGGGTGGAGTCGAATGTAAAATATCCTCTCGAGATGAAACGTCTGAACCACGCAACCCAGCGTGAATCGAGAGTGCAGAGGATCGAATCGGGTCCCCGAATAGTCGGTGGAATGGCCCGGGGCAAGGTATCTGTCGATCGAAAGGATTAATCGCGGCAAGAAGAGCGCTCGCGAGGATTGGGAGGGGGTCGGAGGCGGAGGCGCGAATGTATAATCGGTGAGCGTGAAATGGCGCCTCCTTGGGCAACGAGCAATGGTAAAATCCAATTGCGAGGCCATTAAATCCCAGTTAACTGGCACACGGCCGAGAGAAGAACCGTTCCCCGTTCCCCGTTCCCCGTTCCTCGACGCGAGCTGCGGGACTAGGAGACGTCGGGGCCGAGATTCCATTATGCTTTGAGCAACAATAGCTCGGAGGGCTGTTTCGCGGTGCGTGGGTGTGAATTCGTGCGTTCTCGTCAGGACCGTTATATTCCACGGGGGTTGGGCGGCGTGTTTGCGTTTCACTGAGCCAAATTACCTCTGGCGCCCTTATCCGCGCGCGGGGTGTTCCGTCCCTTTGATATCCAAATGACAATTTAACTGCTCAAGATATGCCGCAGGCCGAGCCTCGAGTCGAGAGGCCCACGAGGGCATGAAGGATGAATCGAGGCATGGGTCCCCGTGGGGCTAGCTGGAAGACCTCGGAAGTACATTTTGAATTAGGCCAAAAGAAAGCATACATGAGTCTAATTAAAATTATTTGCGATACGATATGATCTTAATTATAATTAAGTACAAATTTCAAGTCATATAATTTTGTTCAATTTAATATGCCCTTGTGTTAACCTCTTAAAGAGGTTTACGATCTGTACCTGCCACTATTAACACGATTATCTGCTGCGTTACACGTCGAGCAACACCACGCAACGCGATAAATATAAAACTCCTGCAACGCCAAGAAATATTGGAGTGTTTCTGACACGAAACGTTTTTTCTTTCCTTTTGAAAATATCGTTGGATCTCTTCGAGGGGCCTGCAAAATTTTAATCCGAGGCTGGAGCCAGGTACGGGGCGCGTACGTGCCCCGAAGATCCAGCGACTAATAGTTTTGCTACCGTATTACACACCCTGACAAATCGCGCGAACAATGAAAACAATTTCAGCCGGTGCCCGATCGAGAGGGCTGCGCCCCCTTATGTTCTCGGCCCTAAACGGTTGGCATTGTGCCCACGTACCCGGGGTCCCTCGTTGTTTCTTTTTCGCCCGTTGACTTCGACGGGGCCCCGACAGCCCTCTGAAAAGGAGGGCCTCGAACTGTATCCGGTATGACTCTGCGTTTATCCGCACGTAATTAACTGGCGCACAATGCGTCGCGAGAAGGCCAACTCGCCACCCGAGAGGAGACGAAGAAAAGAAACGGCGAAAATAAAACGAAACGCGCTACTTCTCGAAAAATCATCGCATTGTGCCCTGGACGTTCCCAACGTCATTCCTGCGCGTCGATCGGGCCCATTTCTTGCAAGATGGACGACACGAAATTCCTCCGACACGATTCCCCGTTTCTAATCGACTCGTTGCAAGTAACCACTCGTGTAGGATTGGGTAGAACGAGTGTAGACGATGAAGGAGTAAATACTTTCCTTATCTATATAGTTGTTCGAGGCTAACAATAACTCCGGGGCCCTCTTCTAAAGGAGTACAATTCAATAAATTCCTTCAGCTTCCAATTTCCAAATCTTCTCAAATGTAAATATTCTGTTTCGCCTGAAATACGTGGTTGTAGCGTTCAAAGTAACGCTTTAGTCGCGAAACACGCCGCAACGATCAATTTCCGAGGAAGGCCTCCTTGACCCCGGGCTGCGGTGAAAAACAAACGTCCAGGTTGGAGAATCTTCTCGCGCGGGCATCGAAGAAACCGATTCCGGGCATCGTATCCCGAGCGGCGGTAATTGCTCCAACGCTCTCGCTCTCTTGAGCGGAGAGTTAGCGATGGCGAGGAGAAAAAGAGAGCGTCTGGGGGGCTTGGAGGGGTCTCGAAGGGTCTTGGAAAGAAGAAGAACGAGGCCTGGCGGCCAGGGGGTTGATTTCGTGTAGCGCCGCGTTTTTAATGCTCTGATCTTTATGTAAAACAGAACACGGCGACGGCGAGTGAGCGAGGGCGTTGAAGAGTCGGGGGAGGGGGGGGGGGGGGCGGGGGGCCGGGGAACCAGGGGACGTAGGCGCTCGAGCGCCAAGCCGACCGTGAAATTGTATGAATCAAGGAGGTGCACGGAGGAGAGCGCGGAGACACAAAAACCGGCGCGATACGAGCGGAACAAAAACCGGAGACGCGAGGACGAAGAGGAATGCGTGCGCAACCTCCTTCTGCTCCACTTCCAAATCGAGAAACACGCGACGACGCGCCAGAAACGAATTTAATCTGCTCGCGATTCATCCCCCGATTCGACTCCCTCCACTCGACGACGCTTCGGGCGATATAGAAATCGCAAGTCGAGCGTCGGTCGTTGTATCGCGACAAAGCACCGCGCACCAGCCGCCTTTTACGTATTACACGCTCCAGGAACGACGGAGATAATTCGCCTGGCATTTTCACCGGCAAACGGAATCGCGGAAAGAAAGGTCGAAGGAGTCGCTAGTCTCGAAAACGTTCCAGTAGGATTCAATTAATTGCACCATGCATTCGACTTATTTAAAGTCGTCTTATGGCTCTCGATGAGTACATATACCGAAATTGTTAGGTGTACGTACTTCAAGATTTTGGTGCTAAATTGCTGCCCTTGTATCCACTACTGTTCGCAACAAGAATTTCCACGTATGAACCGTTTCGTAACCGTTTCCATTTGACCGCGACGGTTTCTCTGCGAACCAGGCCGTGTATCTCGTGCTCTGCTTTTTTTCTCCCCCCGCGGAATAGTTTTCCCTCCGCTCGGCTGGCGCCGAGATATCTCGCTGCGATACGTCGACGAATTTGCAACGCACAACCGGTCGCCCATACATTGTACCTACTGCTCCCCGATGGTTCGTTCCGGTTTTATGGTTGGGAGTTTCTCGAGTATAATAGATTCGCCGTGCAAACTCGCGGACGCACATTCCGGGACCAACCGGTGGTAGAGGGGGGAGAGGACGGGTCTGTTCTAATCGGAGCGTTTAGCCGACATTCTGATTGCACCATGTATCTTTCGAATAGATTCTCTGCATAACGAAGCACCATAAAAATACAGACCTGACATTCCTTCAGAAATTTGAATTCGTACAAAGTATCGATAAACATGACTATCGATAAATTCAATCTCGAATCTAAAATTTAAAAAAAAATATTAAAAGTACAAACAGCCCCTATTACAGCCACAAGATCCCTGCTTAAAGATACTGGGGGCAGCGGGGAGACAGAGTAAAACGGAAAGGAACGAGGAGACGGAGGCGGCTCGTACCGCTCTGTCGCGAGAAAGCAGCCGGGGGAGGGCCAAGGGGGCGTTATGGTTGCTGCGAAATTATTGCATATAGTCTGAATATTAAAGCGTGACGGAGTGCTCCGTCGTACTCGTCGGTGGATGCCGTATGATGGACGCGGAGGAATCGTTGTGTGCGCGACCGCGTAAGTACGAGCGCGTATATACCAGAGAAAACGGGCTGCGGCAGGGGGGGGGGCAGGGAGAAAGCGCGAGGACGGAGACAAAGTGAGAGCAAGAGAACTGTTCGCGACGGATGGGGGTGAGAGAAGGTTTAAGGGAAACGGAGGGGAGGAGGACAGGTAACGCCACCGAGAGCCACGGTGGCCGCCGGGGAAATTACGGCTCCTTCCTTACTTGCCAGAGATGTGCATAAACTCTGCATTACGCACAGTGACGCTCATGCTCGATCCACGTTGGAGTCATTTAGAACTCATTTTCAAGATTTCGATAAAGGCGATCCAGGTTAAGGTAGCGCGTTAGACAGGGATGTTGTTTTTGACGAGCATCGTGGCGGTGGATTGAAAGGACATTGCGAAGGAAAAGATAATTAGTGGATGGGTTTGTAATTGCAGAAATGGAGTCGAAATTCTACCTATAGTTAGATACCTGCGTGTGTACGACCTTTTTGAGACTAAAGCTTTTCCTCAAATGTCAACGAGACCTCCTTTTCCTCCTCGTTGGAAAACAGGGTGAAAACGAGGCGACGCCGACGTCCTGGAACGCACGTGACACCGCAGAGCACTACTCGAACCAGCAATCTTCCGTTTTCCAGAGGATCATTTTAAGCAATTTAACGGCTCGAGTCGAATTCGGGTTCCCTTCCTTTAATTACGATATCCAAGCAACCGACGCTTACGCACGACAATCGAGGCGCGCGTTTCTCGAATCAAGGCGATATCGGAGATGGGCAAAATGTCGTTCGAGTAACGAATCGCGAATAAAAAGACACGAATGCATAAAAATAATCATTTTTTCAAGTACGATAGCCCAAGTGATGTTGATTCTCGAGAATTTGCTGCGAGTTGGTCGCCATCCAAGGAGAATGAGAAGCGCTGTTCGTATAGAATGCATGACTCGAAGACACGACGGCCCCGAAGTCCCCTCGGTGGCGTAAGTACCCACCTCAGACGACGACGTTCCGTCGACCTACGCTCCTCCGTCTCGCTCGCTCCTGCAGCGTCACCCCCGATGCCCCCGCCGCCCCCATCTAAATCTCCGTTGTTTATTGCAAATGGATTCCGCATCATGATGCCCGGGTGGCTGCGGGACCCTATTCAAATACCTCGTGTTTCCTCGTCAGAACCGACTGCCCTCCCTCCCTCCTGGTACACGGGGTTGTTATTGCCCCTGGCGTGATTGCTCTCTCTCTCTCTCTCTCTCTTTCCCTCCCGAGATCTTTCGAATAATTTACTTTGCGTGATACCGACGCGACGCTCACCTCTTTGCCCTCCTCTCTTCTTTCTGTACGCCCTCGCCACCCACCCCCGTGCTCTGCCTCTTTTTTGTTTGGGTAATCGAGGATCGAAGCCACTCGGCCGGAAGATCAGAAAAATTGAGTGGATCCTAATACGGGAACGCGATTATCCGAATTAGCGGCTTGCCACGGGTCCTCGCCCTCCTTTTCACCGCGGCCCTGACTACCCCCATCCCCGCCAACGAACCCTGGAAGAAGGGTGCCCGCGGGCCTGTACGGTTTTCTTAAATTTCGCCCGATACGTACCCATTGTTACCCTCGCGGCTTATTTCCCGCTTCGCTCTCCTCGAGGAAAGGAAACTTTCCACCCCCGTCATCACGGTTGTTCACCTTTGTCTCACCCTGTGTCTTAACGCGACGTATACTCGCTGCCCTTTGTACTGGTCGCGCTAGGAAGACGGTATCGACGTAAGTGAAAATGTTATTGAAAATACTGGTATTTGGATTATTTCTATGAATTTTCGTTAGAAACATTGGTCACCTACTTTGACTTAAAAGACACGAGACATTCTTGAATGATACTTGCACTATTCCACAGTTCTAAAAAACTGAGTGTACAAGCTTCTAAACAATGAGCATTCGTTCTGAGCCATGATTCCATCCTTCGATTCAATCCTTTCCAGTAACCCTTTTTCCCAGTGATACCAGTCAGGTAGACCTTACGACCCCCCTTAAGCATTAGGTTGGTCAAAAAATTCGTTCGATGTATGGTCACAGTTGTGACAAAATAGACAATATATTATAGAGCAGATATATTTCTTTAATTTGTGCATTAAAATCCGAAGGAACTTTTTGGCCAACCTAATATTTTAGAGAAAGTTGAGCTCTGACCTTGGTAGTTCTGCCAGAAGGCGGAGGCTTGGCTGCCAATCAGGTCCAGGCCGTATCCCCATGCGGGCTTTTCGGGCGTGGAGGGTTGCTGGGAAGGGCGCGGCACCTGTGCCTCTCTGTACTGTTGTGCCTGCTGCTGTTGCTGAAGGGGTTGCTGGGACGACTGCTGCTGCGAGGGTTGCTGCTGCGACTGCGAGTGCACCGGACTAGACTCCGGTGGTTCTGAACTCGTGCGCGCCTCCACCGTTACGTTTTCTACGCCAAATCAAGAAATCGAGGTTATTTATCCACCTTGTATAGAATTTCCGCATGCAAAGATTTTATCGATCGACGAGGCAAACGTTAATCAAGGATTTCTCGATCGCTTCCAGCCAACGCTCGCGGTTCCCAGCGTCAGGTAACGAACCCCTCCGAGGAGAGCGGATTCGCGTGCTCCGTTTCATTTGAAATTAGTATCGCTACATTCCCTGCTTCTGACAGGGTTAATCAACGGGAACGACTCGAGCGCTGGGAACCACGGTCCCGGTGCTCTGTATATCGGAATAAGAGATTTCACTTAAAGGGTTTCAAGCTGCCGCTCGAGTTTTGCTAGTGACAGGAAGAGGGGTGGTGCCTCTCTTCGGCTGAAGATCGCGGCGTTTAGACGTTAAGGTCCGTTTTCACGTAACACGGGGTCGCGATCTTTAATCTCGCGAGTTGCCCCGAAATCGCGACACGATTGATAAACATACAATTTTGTGATATCGCATTCTTTCCATATACATGGATAGAAAGAGCTTCACTTTCGCTGTGAGAAAATTAAACGCCAAGACTCACATCGACTAGCATGTATTTTTGTTGAGAGCTTATTATGTAGAAACAAATGAATGTACGTTAATATCGAAGGAGCGATGGGCCTAGAGTGGCTAGTATTATTATGACTGGACATTTGTACAAACTAGGGAAATATTTCTAAAAAATGATGAAACTTTCAATTCGTTTCGTTATTAATTACTTATCTTCCTGTAATGTGAAAATGGACCTTTACGCAAGAACGGAGGAGGTCGAGACGATGATTTCACGAGAGCGAGGGGGGAGGGGGCGGCTGGAAGGATCTCCCCCGGCGGCGGGGGATAAGTAAGGAATCGTATTCCGGCGGGTGTCAGGCTGTTTGCTCTGCCTCGGCGAATTAATTAATTTATTCGGAGATCACCGCTAGCCCGGAGGCTCTCGGTGCAAAGATCTGGCTGGTAAACGGCGAGCGTAACACCGAAACGCGGATCCGTTTCCCACCGATAATCCTTCCAGCGAGCACGCGCTCGCGTCTTACCGGTGATCGCTCTGACTTGCTCCGAGGAAGCCCCCGTCGCCTTCAACGCCTCCTCCAGCTGCGCGCGCCTCTTGATCTCTAGATCCAGCTGCTCCTGCAGACGCTTCCTTGCTCTCCGCTCCTTCTTCAGTCGCTTCTGGTATATCACTGCAAACACAAACATCAGGGGAACGATTAGTCTAAGGATATTCGTAATTACACGGGTCATTGTTTTAGAGTTATTTTCGGACTCTTCTATCGTCCCACTTATCGCCTTGTCAATAATTCTATAAAACTCTAGTGAACTCAATCACAATGAAAGTGATAGCATTACATTAACGTGCTTTATATTAATTAGTTGGTTCGCCCCCTTCAGGAACGACGACTTTGACTTAGAACCCAGAGTCTCAGTCGGCATTGGCCGATGATCGTATGGGGTGTCGCGGCGTTCCTTCCGAGAGCGCCCCGACGGACACCTGTCAAAACGACTTAGCGGGACGGCTGTTCGCGTTCCCCCGCAGGTGGCGGAACCCCTGCGCGGTCAAAGTCCAACGAAATTATCTTGGCGTATCATTCTACCGCGGGGGGTTTCACGGCCAGCGCAGGGGGCCTCGGACCACGTGCACGCGTCCAGGCGGGGGTCTGATCGTCTCGACGGCTACCGTGCGCGCCTGTCGACGGCGCTTACCGAGGATCGACGTCGATCAATCGCTTGGTCATAGTTATCGATCGATCTACGAATCGCTCGGATAAACCGGTTCCTCTTACACTGGCTGGTCACAATTTGCAAACAAGGGGAATTTTTCGATGCGCTGTGAGGATAGTTGCGAGTTGATTGCTTCATTTCCTACTGGGGAGGTCCTACGAGTGTTCAGACGTCGTCACTAGGTTTGAAGACTGGGTTTGAAGATTCCAAGAGGTCGGTCGAACGGTAGAGTTAATGTGTTTCGTTTCGAGATCTTGTTTTTTGAGAAATTGACATACGATAGACTTGTTTGCAATAAAAGCAAGCCAGTGGACCACCCGCGTCGTACCTCCGATTACAGTTTCCTTCCTTACAAAGAAGCCTTGCCGATCTCACGCGCGAGTCCTCGCGCAGGAAGGTGTTCGCCATGGTCAGACGCGTCTAGGCGCCCAAGTCTGAATCCGTTCGGACCTCGGGTCGGCGCGTTTAAGCCCCCCCCCCCCCCCTCCCACCTCCGTACGGATTAATTATTTTCCATCATTGTGAATCGGCGCGTCCGGCCATTGTGTCTCGGCTCCCTTTTGACTGGATCTCGCGCGAAACACGGGCTTTGTTGTCGACGCCTTCGCCGACAGGATCCTCGTTGAATCGAGATCAACAGCGTTCTTCGATAGGATCGATCTTCTAGAACGTTTGGAGAACGTCAAGAGGTCACGAGTCGTCTCATCGCGATTCTCGAGGGCTTTCCTTCGTCGATCAACGTCAGAATCGATCGATTCGCGGCCAGACTAGTCGCAGACAACCCCCTTTCCCTTTCTGGGGCAGCGGTACCCCTCCTCCCCTGCGATTGCACAACTTGGTCGCGTCGAGTTTGGAGAACCGCGGTTTGGAGACGTTCTCCGACCTTTCAGTCGTCGTCCAGGTGCAGTCTCTTAGCCGAATAGGTGTGCAGCGCAGGGAGGGTGAGGAGAAGGTGCGAGAGGGTGCGGAGGTAGGTGGTGGTGGTGGTGGTGAGGGGGGGAGTCAGGGAAAAGAGGAGAGGGCGAGGAGGAACGCGATGCAACGCGAGGTGGGGTGGGACAAGGTAGGAAGGGGGACGACAGAGTTCTCTCCGTTGGTAGGAGCGGGCGGTGGGGTACGAGGGAGAAGGGGGACGCAGCATTATGATGCAAAGATGGCGCGGCTGCGGCACCCTAGAATTAGCTCGAGCACTCGCCATTGGCCGCTCGGCAAACCACTCCTTCGGTAACAACCGACTGCATACGTTGCATACTAAGGATACACGCGAGCAGGCAAAGAATTGCCCCGAGAACCAGGGCCTCCCGAGACCCCGATTTCCACCTACGATTCCGAACCTTCCTTCCCAACTTTCCTGATGGTCTACCCTCGACTATAACACACAACGACCTTCCCTTCCTTCGTCGTCCACGAAGAAACACTCGTCTCGATCGTGGAAGACGCTCTCGACGCTCGACCGACACCCAAACCACCTGGACAATTGTTCTTCGGTCGCGAAGCCGAACTGTCTCCTTCCCGATGCTCGTCGCGAGTTTGTTCCGCCTCGCCTCGAACGTAACAGCCGTGTAACTGCTCGGGACAGAGTCCAGTCAGCGATCCGTACCGCAACCATTCGCTCTTTCCAGTCTTCCTGCGGGCATTTCCGTTCCACGGGGCAGGGAGACGACAATCTTGGAAAGGAAGGACACCTCCGATCGGACGCCAGATCGATAAGCCTCGGGTATGGCGAGTAGAGACAATGGAACCGCAATGCGCGCGAACGACGCTCGCTTTAACCCAGCGTCGTCCAAAGCGATGCTCGCGAGGACTTCTTGGTGAATCGTCATCTGGAAGCTGACACCATCTAGAAGAATCCTGATAGTCAAATATTCGGTTGTCTAGAATTCAAAGGCGCATTTGAATTCACCTCACGATGGAGGTGAATTTCAAATCTGAATTGAAGAGAAATTTGAGAGAATACTCGTTAATTTAACGCCTTGGGACACCACTCTGATAGTGTAAAATAAGATCTAGAACCAGAGGGGGATGTTGCGGGAGAAACCCACAGAATTATGGTGCATTGTCCAAGGTAGTGGCGATCGGGAAAGCCTGAGAAACACTGGTGCAGCCTATTAGAGTCCTAGATCGACGACGTAGTCGATCCAGGGAAAAGAAATCCGCGGTCGTGGTTGCGAAATTAGAACCGAGAGTGGAACACCGATACCCTTAGTCGGCGTTCCGAATGGGCGGACTTTGCGGACGGAGTTGAATTGGTGAGTCTTCCACGGGTGAAACGGGAGATAAATAAATAGATAGATGGATGGTTAAGTCATCTATTGGGTACTTGGGAAGACAAAAATCCCGTAGAAACACTAAAGCACAGTGTAAGGAGCTGCGAGATGGTGAGCTAAACATTCTTCAGGTTCTACATGTAGTATTCGAATTGACGAAGATGACGCCCACGAAGAAGGAAAGTGCACAAATAAGCGGCGAATGCAAGGGAGATGCGAGAAATGGCGAGAAAAGAAGTGGAGGTGGCTCAGGAGGGCACCTAACTGGAGGGGAGAGAATGCTCCATTAGATAATGCACTCGAAGGAGAAAAAGAGAGCGATAGGGAGGAGGAGAGACGGTCTCTCTCGTCCGACACGTCAAAATACATCAGCTACCGCTGTGCGTTCGCTCAGAAATCCTTCTGTGGCCGCTGTCCGCGGGGACTCCCCACGTCGAAGGTTCCGCGGACTCTCGACGCCGCGCCGCGCCGCGCCGTCCGCCTACGTTTAACGCTCGGGAGAGGAGGGTCGAGGACGAGAGGGGATGCGATACGCTTCGATCCCGTGGCGCGATATCGATCTCGGCGATGTCGCGGTCGAAATCGACGAGATCTCGCTCGAACGGAACGGATGCGAAGATTTCCTTCCAGCAGTCGAAGATTGGCGAAATTCCGCTTGAAAGGAGTCGTCTTCGAGAATTTTACTGGATGGCGTAGATATGACTTGCGAGTAACAAGTCTTCTTCCAGGTGCTCTAAAGTAGCAAACTCTTACAAGTTCCAAGTAGACTCCCTTTTTTGTCGATTCATCAATTAATCCTTTGTACTCCTAAGGCCACCCGTACTGCCCAGGCACTTGAAGACGTTCTATTCTTGCGGCCAGTGTAATTGCCTACAATTTTTTTTGGTTATTAAAAATGTCAAATTTAAAAAAAAATCGTGTAACTTAACAATCTGCAAAGAGTTTTCCGTGGCTACTCAAATGTTTATTCTTATCTTCTATCTTTTGCGGGAAAGTAGTATTCGGATGAGAGTCGTGGCTATTTCTGGTCCCAGTCTAGATGGTTTGGAAGTCGTCTGTATCGGAGAATTAGCGGGCAGCCGCGTAAACAATCAGGGGAAACGCGACGGCCAAATCCAATAGGGAAACCCGCAGAAACTAATATACGGGCAGGTCGTCTTACCCGGGCCCGTGTTTAATACACGCTCATGGCAGAGAGAGAGAGAGAGAGCAGACCCTCCGGGAATACCAATATGATTTACATTTTGAGGTTATATTGACCATTCCCGGCACCTGCAGCACTCGCTCGTTCCTAGCCCGCGGCCGATACCATAGATGACCGGGATCTGCTTAGGAAAAATTAATAATACCTTCGACCCACAACGACCTCCATATTCCTGTGCGGAATGTCATCGTAGTGTAATCAAAAATTAGGCAAACTCAATGATTCATTGTTTCTTTGTCGAGTAAATTGAAAAAGAAAAGGAAACGGTTTAGAAAAACATTATTTGTAGATAATGTATATATAGATAGAAGAGACTTGGAGGAGTTCGTCGCGAAAAAAGAGGGGGGGGGGGGGGCACGCAACAGAAAGACATCGGTTCGCGGTTTCACCGATTACCACCAAGGACAGACGTGCTTGAGCCCGTCCGAAATTAGCATTCGCACAGGATGCACGGTCTAACTACTATCGACGTTCGTAACCGACCATAATCGTCCGTTGCGAGCGTGCGCGCGGGTCGAGCGTAATGTTATTCAACAGACGGCTTTGTATGGATATCGAGAGCCGTAGAGCACAGATGCTGTCCGTCGGAAGGATCCAGCTCTGCTCCTGCGTCTCGAGTAGGTGCGTAAGAACCCCTTTAAACATCGGCTAACGGCTGTTCTCTCCTCTCCTCTCCTCGAGGACGTATTCGGGGCAAGATTACGGCGCGCTGGCGCTGGTCCGAATCGTCGCGGTTCATCCTCCTTCATGAATCGTAATTACGCATTAAGTGCGCGCGAACCCTTATCCACCAGGGTCATTCCCTTCGAGTCGAACACGTGATTTCCTTGTTTCGGGGACTGACCTTTGGAGAACTAGGATTCGAAGGCGTTAGGAACTCGAACAGGTTTAAATTTAATAAAGTAGCAATCACGAGACTCAAGATTCGAAATCTAATCGAATCACATCGCATTAAAAATCAAATTTAAACCCAGAGTAGTAGCTCAAAGTACTATTTTATTCCTTGCGCCCGTTACACTAACACGAACCCCAAGTAATAATTCCAATATCGATTCCAGTTAGAAAAGACACCAAGAATAGTTCAAACTTCCCAAGCCAAAGGGTCGTCTCTCGTTCAAATATCAATTTCGCGGTGACAACTTTTCGCCACCCTCCGTGACCCATATGGAAATGGAGATCGGTCATCGGAATCCAGTTTGCGAGTGGAAACATCCTCGGGAGGGTCCAGCCACCCTCTAAACCTAAAATCGCCAGGCCACCCCTCGCCCACGCGGAACGTCGTAAAGTCGAAAGCTTTTCGCTTCTACGTATTATTCTTTTATCCGATATCGGGATAGCCCGTATCCGGCACAAGCTACACCAAGGAAAAAGATCCTCTTTCCGTTTGCCTGTCGTTCTTTGCGAAACTCGAGGGTGCAGAGATCGACGATCGTGCGCGCGTCTGTTTCATCTCGCCGCTTGTTTCCATAGGACAAACTAATTTATCCTATTAACATCCGCTGTGTACGTTATCGTTGAGAGCGTCTCGACGTGGCCGCTGCGTTTCTGTTTATCGCGGACCTGGCACACTCGCGATGAGACCGACGAGAGAAAGAACTCGGGATGGCGGCTGCTAACGAAAATATTAGCGTCGTAAATGTCTTTCTACCGAGTCGTGCTAATCTTTTACGACTTTTCGCGAGAAATTCGCTGGAAGAACCACATTTACGAAGAATGGGAGGCAAGGGTAGTGTTTGTCATTTATCATTAATTATTCGAATCAAATTAAGCCTACCTTTGTTAAAGTTACGTTTGGTAACTTAAGTTAGACTCTATAGCAGGATTCATTTTTTCACTCACACTTCCAATTACCCAATGGTAATCACGAATGATTTTCTTGATTAGACCTTGCCGAAAATCGCAGCGAACACGATCTATCGACCCAAGACGGAGAAACTCGAGGGTAGTTTCCCGGAGAAGGTCCAGGTGTGGTCCGTGGCGAGCGTGGAAGGGTCCCCGAAATCTGCGACCAACGCTTGAGTTACTCTCGCGTCCGAGCAATACGAAAATGTTTATTCTCCGTTGGAGCGTGGGTCATTCGAAACCGCCTGATCTGGTTACTCTCGGTCCAGCGCGCGGAAACGTAATAGCCGAGCGTTTTTGCACGACTTCTGCTAAGCGGATCTTCGCCCTGTCGACGCGTGTGCCGAGCGAAAGGACAGAATTTTATTTGGAAAGATAGACAAACGGAACGGTTGTATGTCTATTATATAAAAAAGGTGCAACCATGATTGGGAGATTCGTAGTAAAGTGGGTGGCAAGGACGAGTCGATCCATGATCCAAGGAGGTCGTTGCGTCAGTAACGCGTCCGTACTCGGATAATTGTTTCAAAGGTAGGAATCCGCCAGTCCGAGTATATATTAATTTTCCTCGATTTCTATTATATTATCGATAAGTATGATCGTCGATGGAGCGGGATGATAGGCTTTGCGGCACGATAACGCGTTTCGCGCGCACGCTGCTCGGTTAACGGGAGCCGATTGACCTCGGTGCTCGTTACGTACAAGGACTGGCAATTACGCGGGCCAGAGGAAAAAAAAGAACCGTCGAAACGTCTCCCGCGCACAGCGATGGTCCAAGTTTCATTCGAGTAACGGACGTCGAGAAAACAGCGAGGCGGTTCAATTTATTCACGGCGTTGCTTTAATTGAACAGTTACACGTGCAATTAAAATTCTAATTTGTATTCAACCAGTAGCTGGTACTGGGACGGTCCATAAGCTGCTTCGTTCTTTGTAGGAAACGTGCTCTTTTGTGTTTCGCGTTACTTTTAATTAATTACTTTTCACGCCACTACTGGAAACGGTACTCCAAAGGAATAGGAGCGGCGAGGTTGATGCATGAGTGGAAGGTGAAGGAACTGAATGAATTTATGCATTCAAATGAAATATCATTTACGTGCTATGTACATTTATTGTTGCGCGTATATTCGAATTTTTCATTGTAAGAAACGAAATTATGGACCAGCCCAGTAAAAGATTGTTTTCCTTCGAAAGACTGATAATCAGGCTTTCTCTTAGTTAACCTTTAGAGAAAACTCAGCCTTTTTACAACTTTCTTTTCTTTACTTCCATAAAGAGTCGAGAATCTTACATAATGTACACTTAAATCAACTTTCAAGTACTTGGAAAAAATTCACCTAGTTTAAGTATCTAGTACCTTGGAATAATTGTTTCAGCTTGTCGAAGGAAACTTTTTCGATTTTCCTTGATTTTTCATCCCCTCGTATTGGAGTATCGGTGACGTTACATTTTTTTTTTTTCGGCGATGGGGGAAAGATTTTGACACGGTAACGGATGATGGGTTTTTGTATCTTTTATTCGTCGCTAGAAATTTTTATCTAGATAGGAATTTCGGCCATTTCTGCCAGCGCAGAATGGGACTCGTCGGAGGGGATCCATATCTGCGGCCATTTCTTTATCGGCGGCCGGCAGCGGCAGTTTTCAGGGGCTTCGTGTCTATGGGACGCGTGTTTTATTGCCCGAAAACCGACAGATATCAGGATTATGTGTTCCATCGACGTCGACGCGTGTCTCGAAATCTCCTTCGACCAACAGACAGAGAACTCGAGTAGAAGAAGTAGACAGACAGACATTTTTTACGCTCGAACAAGTTCGCGAAATTCGAGTTAGAAATTCTTCCTATTTATTTATTTGTTTATGTATTCAAAGAAGACCTCCAAGTAAACAATTTTGATTGGGAATCGGCGAGGATATTCCAGGGTATCGATGAATATTGGGCTTGCTGGGCAGAAAATAAGCGGGACGGGGAGGGGTAGGGGAGCACGGGGGGCTAGGCGAATCGAACGAATCGCGTTAAATATAATGGCAGCGATGCCGATGGCAAAGGCGGTGGTGGCGACGGTGCCCAGTCCGAAAAACGCTCGGTGGATGGTTATCGCGGTAATCGCGGTCCGCGCCGATGAAATAAAACGAGACCCTTCTAATACTGGGTTATTTTTTTAAATGGCCCGGTCGAACGGGACCAGTCGAACAGCCGGGGCTCCACCTGTGTGCGAATCGAGCCTTCGATGGTCCCTATCAGGGTGGAACTATTTTGACCTTTTTCACGCGTAGACCATCGATCCGAAAAGTTTCGTACGCGCCACCCTTGCTCTTTTCTCAAATTCTCAGCTTTGCTCTAAAGAAACTCGGTCCTTTAATCTTTCACCCTGCGCTCGATTACACGTCGTTTCTTTTTCCTACAAAACTTGTGCCAGATTTAACACGTTTTCCTTTTGCTACAGTTGACTGTATTATTTTAAAGATTCTCTTAGATTACTTTCACAGAACCATAAACAAGGGAAATATTCAGGTTTTTCTATTTGAAAGCCTCATCCTATATATTGTTACTATAATTTTTCAACTCCCTTTCTCGCGACTATCGAGATTCCACTGTGTTGCAATTTCCAGACGGATGTTTGTTCGACTAAAAGCTGAGCACTGTTCGGTTCCTTTCATCTAGCAGCCCGTGGGGTTTCCCGCTGGGGATGATCCCCGCTGTTTTTTCGCCTCTCCCCTCTCCTGCAGCGATCCGCGTCGAACGATTGCTCGATGACGTTTCATTTTTCCCTGGAATAACCAAAACAGCGAAGAGGGTGACGGGATCCCGCGGTGCGCATCGGCTGGGAACTGTTTTAGCTTATCGCGTTTCCGCGTTTAACGCTTCGCCCTCGCGGTGTTCATCCCCTGGGAGACATGCGCCGGCTTAATGGGGATTTTTTGTCGTCGCACGGGCCGTTTTCGCCTTGCCCCGATACCGAATATGGCTTTTTCTTAACCGAAGAGATGGTAGAAGGTCCACTGGTTCGATCATCTTGCGAATGGTTCCATCACCCCTAACAATCAAGAGTTACAAAACTTTCAAAGTCTCATCCCTTTCCTCGCCATTTCTTCAAGAGTCTGAGAATTAAATACGTTCCAAACTTGGCCAGTTTTTTCATGGAACAAGAAAACGAAAGGACGCTATGGCGGAGGGGGTTGTAAAGACGCGTATTTTCAAAGTTCCTTGGGCCTTGAAAGGGAGAACGCCCCATGCACGAATTAAATTCTTAAAGTTCCCTCCCGTATATGTCGGCGAGTCGCATTCCGCGAGTCCCCGAGACATCTAGAATCGAGTTACCTCTCTGGCCCCTCCCCCGTCCCTCTCTCGAGGGAACCGATATTAATTCCCATAAATTTCCTTTCAACGAGTACGGATATCCTCGGTGCTCCTAACCCCCTCCGCCCCTGTAGAGGCAAAGGACTGTTTGCCTTTTAATCCGAGTATGCAAAGAACGTTATTCTTCTTTTCGACAAAACGCTCCCGGAGAGGGGGAGGGATGGGAACGAGGCAGAGCGAGGCAAAGCGAGGACGACGAGGTTACCCGGATCTTGCAATATTTAATGGACCTACGAGAGCCGGAGAATCGTCGCTTCGCGCACGAAATCCCTCGATCTCTCTTTGCCGAGCCGTAGAAGCCTGTTTCGTTTGGCATTTTGTTCTCTTCTCGGGATGAGATCGCTAAAGATTGCTTTGGAGCGCTCGAAAGCGTCATCGTGCGTCAGGCGCGTGTACGACGCCGCCTCGATGGGAATTTACCTGTCCCGTGCCAGAGTAAGATACCATGGAGACCAACGTATGTAAAAGGTTCCCCTCGTTCCACTCTCAGAGACGTCCCAACCCAAAGGGGTAAGAATCTCGACTAAGAAACAATCGAGACTCTCCGTGCTTCCTCGAAGGTGTCTACTCGTTCTTCCACGGAAAATGTCCTCTTTAAAAAAAAACAATGCGCCCGTGTGGCAATCCTATACGCCGCTGAAACGCGTCCGTTCCGTTGCGACTGCGAGCACGTACGCGCGAGCGGTTCGTCTCGCTCGATAGCGTTAGCCACGCGTGTAACGCGACACCGTATATCTGCTGGTAGATTGGAGACTGCGATCGCCGCTCAGGGAGGTCGGCCGTCTTCCACCTGCCATAATTCCATAGAGTATCCTACTTGGTCCCTTTTCCCTTTTGCCCTCTTGAATTACTAAACGCGTCATCGATCGACAAAGACTGCAGCCAAAGAGAAGCCACGGCGAACCGGAGCGTCAGAGAGAGGCGGAGAGCCGGAGTGGAGTAACGAAGGAACAGGGAAAGGTCTCGAGGTATCGAGTTTTGATTCTAGCTACGGAGAAACAAGACACGCGGAAGAAACGGTCGCACGATGGTGGAGGCGCGGAATTCCGCTGGGTGGGTTAGGGTAGGCCTGGATAGGAGGGGCAGATATTGCGGCCATTCGGGCCTCACACTTGTGAGGTCTCGAAAGGAAGAAATTTGGTGCTTCGAAGTGGATGGTTAAGTTGGTACTCGCTGTGCTCCAATGCTATCTACTTCGAGGCCTTCTACTTTCACTAGCAGCACTTAGGAAATTGTCAGGAATTAGAAAATCTGGCACGCACAAGCAACATATCGTGCACCTCGCGACAGAGTTGGACGCGCGATCGCCCCGAAACTTGTGGCACTGCCGTCTGCGCTCGTAATTTTGGTGGCTGGGAGGCGACGACGGCACGAGCGCACGGCGAAGGGTTGATATTCCCTTTGCTGGATGTTTAATGCGGCAATCTAGGGGCGTGATAAAGTGCCAAACGAATGCCGAAAGGGAATCGCGAAGCGAGTCGACGAGGCGGCGCACCGTGAAGCTCCCGGGGCCCCACAATGCTGGCACAAGCCATTACATTGTATAAACACGGGTCGGCTGGTCGCCGAGCGAGTTCTGCGGCGGAGAGAAGAGCCACTTCAGAAACTGAAACGGAGGAAAAGAAAAGAAAGCGCGACCACCGTACGCCACCGCTTGCGGTCTGCGATTGAAACGCATCCACCCTTCCGGTACTTCTGTCGGTTCTTTGCCCTCGCGACTCGATCCGTTTCGCTTTTCTCTTTTTCCATTCCACGCGTGCGGAGGGGGAGGAATGAGACGCCGCAAACATTCCCTTTTGCGGCGCCGCCTCAAAGAACAACTCGAATGGAGATCTCTTTCTCAACGAACCGCGGCAGTCGTTGCTCCGGTTTTTATGCGCCCGCGTGCTGGATCCCCCGCGGCGGGAAAACTGGAGGATCGAGGATCGAGAGGGTCCTTCGATCGTACGCTAATTATGTTTACCACGTCTGATTTCAGCTTGTTGCTTACAACCAGTCACTCTTCGGGCCTAGTTATTCTCCGATACTGTTATGTTATGTTAGGTTAAAAATCGCGCACATCCCCGTCTTCCAGCTACCAACAGGTATCCACAGGATGTATCCTATTCTCGAGGTGGTTAATTCGAGGGACATGTCACTCTTCTGCAAAAGTAAATGGCCCATTCCCCGCTAATCGTCCTTACGTGACAAGCTCAGGGATCGATCGAGTACCGAGGAAGATTTTTGTAGAAGAGGAAAGAAGCGTCGTAGCAAACGTTAACGAAGCGATCGGTCACGTAATACGTCCCGAAGCACCGCGGACGCTCAGCCGGATATGACTAGGACCCGAGCATTTATGCGCGGACGATCCAATATAATCTTGAACGCGATGGGAACGATCGACGATGAATAAGTCCGGTATACGACCGATGGTTCACCAAGGATATCGAGAAGAAGGGGCTTCTTATGGCGTGCGCACCTCGGGGGCTTCGTTTCGTAACGAATTCCCTGAAATTTTTTCGAGAAACTTGACCGACATCAACCACCCTCCCCTCCCCCCTCACTGTCCAGGCCGCTCGCCAGGTATCCTGAATTGTTTTCATGCGATCCCCGAGCTGATCTTCGCCGCGATTCCACTCGCACCGTATTCCTATTCGCATGTAGCTGGAGGAAGTGGCTCAGAAATGCCCAGAAATTCTGTTCAGTAGCCGATAAAAGGACAAATTCAAACATAAAATTGCATTGCAGACGACTGCAGAGATTTCGATTTAGAAAAAGTTTATTTCTGCGACATCTGCAGCCTCGTGCCTGGTCTCGAGGCGTCTTGGCCGTCGCGACGCTTCTCGGAGAAGAACGGACGACGGTAATTGCGTCAAAGCGAGTCACCGAATTTCAATCACGCCACCGGGCTCTCCTCTCCCTCGTCGTAGCGAAATCATCCAGGCATTATGTATTTGCTCTCGAGTATAACCGGTTCGGTGGGTTCACCCTCGCGAAGTCGCCTCGCTCTCCTTCGTGCTCTCCTCTCTCGCTCTCTTTGAATTCGCACGAGCTCTCGCCCTCTCTCTCTCTCTCTCTCTCTCTGCCGTGGTTATTAATATTTGCCGACAATTACCCAACCGGCGACCCCTTTAATTCCGTCTCCCAACGACCAAGACACGTTCGAGAGATCGATTCTGCCGCGCTGTTTTTCCAACTCTTCCTGTGGACGGTTACGTCTAGGATGGCAACTCTAGGGAATTTTAGGAGATTTCATGTATTTTTATTTTTTCTTCTTTCTTTACTTCTCTATTTGTTAACTTCATTGTTATCCTATCATCCTCCCCAAGAAATGCTTCCAAATCCCTCTATTGATACAATACTATTTCTAAAGTACTTCCTTATCCTTCTGCAGATACAAATGAGTTCCTTATCGCCAATAACTTACCAGTGATTTGCAAGAACATTGTGCCGAACGTGCCTTCCCAGGCACCCCCAATTACTTTATTACACTCGAATTCGAGGTATCAATCCTGTAGCTACCTGGCGGTGAACACGCAGGTTCAGGGCGTAACTCCCGGGTGAACCGATCGTCGTAATTCGTTGGAATATGTCTCCATTAGCTCGCGACCCTTCGAGGAAGCAGCTCCAGCTATTGTATATCCTCGTTATGCTGACTGCTTGTCGCTTCGGAATTTCCTTCGACTTCCAGGGAATATACTCCGCGTTAATTCGGTCAATATTCGCGGTTAATCGAGTAATAATTAATAACGATTTAACGACGCGACTAGGAGCCATATGGGACACCGAAGTTTCGCCTTGCTAGATTACGTATTCTAATGGGGTTGCTGCTTTAGACGCCGGGAGGGGGATGAGACAGCTTCGAAGAAGCGAGTTTCTAATTCTCCTGGATGCTGGACTTGTATGGCTCGAAGGATGGACAAATTAAAGGAGAGGTACACGACAGACCTGTACCGAAATTAGGAAATCTGAAGTGCAAGACTATAACGTATAATGTTTCACTAAAAAATCAGCATCTGAAGCACCCGATGACCACGTCCAACTATTTACTAGAAGTAAAGGTCTTTTCTGTTCTCGTCCTTTCTCTCCTGTGATCCTTCTCCTCCGATGGAAACTAGATCCCCATAGTCGGAATCGAAACTAGCCGTCGGAACGAGCAGGTTCCACTTGGGAGGGTTGGAAAACCCATCAACGCCCTGCAGTAAGAGCGACGAAGATGTGTAGGGGTGCTCGTTTTCCACCCTTCCGTTTGCTACATCTCCGTCGCTCCTGCCGGACGGTCCAGAGAGAACCCCTTCGCACAAATCCCTCCTAGGATCCCAGGCCGTCCTGGAACCCCGGAAGAGACTCTCCGTGAAGGGAGGGAGGGCGAGTAAGCTCCGCTTACTAAGTACGTTTTGCATCTAAGACGCTCTCCGAGTTTAATTACGGGGCTTTGCGGTGCTGGCGACACAGACGCCCGAGACAACGAGCACACGGACGTCGCGGGGCGTCGGTCAGCGTCGCGACACACGAGTATTGGACTCGTCGACCATGCCTGGACACATTTTTTAATAAAGGTCGCCGTTTGGGACGTGCGATAGAAATTTAGTGCGTTCTCGTCTACCCTGTGGAGAATTTTTATTAATTTAGAAACTCGGACGATCGGTTTCAATTTATCTTAATGTAAGCAGAAATTTGTTTACAGTTTACTGTGATGAAGTATTTTTAGTACGTAAGTTTTAATACAGTTTCCGAACCACCAGTTCTATATCTGAGATAACGATATAGAATATCCGATGACACATGAAATATCATGGCACGCTGGCGCGTATCAAACTGCGAATAATTTCTGTCGAGCCACAGCTCGCTGCGTCGCGGACATTTATTATGTTCCATGTCATCCGCCAGTCGCGCTTCAACACGAGAGGCGAGAGCAATGGAAATTAATACGTTACAACTACCCCGCAGCAGCATACATTCTACATTGTCATGCATTACGCGACGTAGGAGAAAAGGCAAAAAAGGAGACGATGGCGCTCCTGTATTCGAGAAGATGCGTCCTCGATGAATATACATGGCATTTCCATGAATTCTGCCAGGGAAATTCAAAACACATTGGGTAAATGTAAGTGTGTTACCATGGGAACACCGTGATGCTGCTAGATCGTGGTAGAATGGATTATGATATTCGACTCAATTATTAAAACGGTCTATGTTGCGTCGCGAAGCGATTCGAGGGAACAAACTATCACCCACCTTTCCTCCGTAACGATTCGTGACTCGTCCAGAAGCCATGTAAAATTCGTGGACCCACGAAGGAGACTCGCGGATGGCGGAAACGAGGATCGGAGGACCGTAGCCGGACTCGCCTAGGAGCGAGAGCATAAAGCCCGTAGAATGACGTTTTACAAAGGGTCTATCAAGCGTGGAGCAATGTTGATGGGCAACAGATAGGCGGAGGGCCGGTGCAATTTCGCTTCGGCGTGCAGCGCCGCAGTCAGCGTCGCCGGCGTTACGATTTTTACGACGCTCCCTTTACAACCGACAAAATGTAATTTTCTGCGATATGTGTGCGGACAGCGTGGGGGTCGAAGCCACGGAAACCTGGAGGAAACGAGAAGGGGTCCCAGTGGGAGGGAGGAACGCGAGATGGGAGAGGAAGAGAGAGGCGAGCAGCGATCATCGCGGAAATACCGCGCTCCGGTCGAAAGGTTTCGCAGCGACCCCTTGATCCGAGAAGACCGCGTTCTCGAGTATCCCTCGCACAAGGAATCGAAGGTCATTACGTCCGTGCCAGGGATCGTATCGTTCGATTTACTGGAGCTATAAAATTTGAAGAATTTTCAAATACACTTTTCAAATACGACGCTCGCGGCGAACAACCCGCATCGCGAAATTTCTGGGCTGGTACCACTGGCCTGATTACATCGAAATATTGTTGTTGCGAGTGATAGATATAGGAAGGGCTTAGAAAATATGTTTTTTTCCTAGATCTCGGAAGAAAGAACGAGAGAAATTGAAAGTTTGTCCAGGCCAACCAACCATCTTTTTGTCCTACCAATACCTTCTTTGTATTATTCTTAAGGACTCAAACTCCCGTTTCGTATATAAAGAAACATGCAACGTGGACCGTAAATTTCACACCGCGACTATAAAGAACCGGCGCCAAATGGGGATTCCTTGTTAAAAAGGAGACCCGCCGCGAAAACGGTTGCCTCTGGAAGACCCTTCTCGTCGTTTCTTGGACGTTTCAAGGGAATGCTCCTCTGCGAGTGCCTTCGCGGGAACCGCAGCCGAAAGCGGAGTCGTTCGCGGTGGAATTGATTTTCGGAATTTATCGTGGCGAGCTTCCGTTTCTGTCGCGGTGTTCCCCGCGATCTGCACGGCGTAAAGAAGTGGAGTTTACGACGGGGGTTGCAGCCGAAAGCACCTTCGACCGGTTAATTGGAAGGTAGGTCTAATCGCGCCGCGGCCCACCGCCGCGAAAGAGGCTTTGTTCTTTGTTCCGGGCGAACGCCTCGTCTCCGCTCCTCTCTCGTCCTCTTTTCGCACTCTTTACGGGCCAACTTCCGGTACAAAAGAGTCGATCGCCTCCTCGGATCGCCGCCTTCCGAAAGAGTGCCGCGGACGGAAAGTGTACGTGGGAAAAGTGTCGCGAGAACTATCTCTTTGACAATTTGAGATTGCCGCTCCATCGGGCCTCTGGATGAAAGGACAGACAGAACGGGAGATCTCGAGCGATCGGGCCACCAAGAAAAAGAGTGTGAGGAGTTCTTACCAGGTGAAATTTACCGAACGCGACCTCAGCTTCGCTCGAAGCTTCGACTCGGTGGAGACCAGCTAGCCAAACCAGCGAGGGACTTTGTTTTTGAGACAATTTGAGGGTGGTCCGTTGTTTCTTCCTGTGGTAGAGAGAGCGAGGATGACTGTGATGCCGACAAGTTCACAAAGTATTGATTTCTTACGACTTGGAGCAGGAGTGAATTCAGTAAACGGAAAGAATCCCTTGTTCTAGGTGAAAAATTTGCTCTAGAAGAAAAATTTGCTTCACCGCCAAGTTAATTGCATTTCATTGCCCATCCGTCGACTAGCCCCCTTTGTACTCCTGTTATTCAGAGCAAAGAAGGATCTCCTGTCTGCTTTCACTGATACTTTCAGAGGATTTTGAGAGGCACTGGTCCATCCGATCTGTCAACCGGAAGAAAGAGAGTCCAGCAGGACGAACCGATCGTCGATCGCTGCGGAGAGTACTGCGGCGCACGATTTCGGGGACGAACAACGGCAACGCAATGCGGCAGTCGCAGTTGGGCCGAGATAATTAGGTTTGAGTGCACTCTGGCCGCAGCAGTCGGTAACTCAGTTATCAGTGGACACCCCGCGTACAATGGCTATCACAACGGCATCAAACATAACGCATCAATTAACGTGAACAATAACCGAGCCGCGGCAGGGCTGACGGGAAGGGTAGTGGCGGCGCGAGTGCGAACGTTCAGGACCCTTGCACTCCACCTCCGCAACAACTATGCTCGAAAACGGTGCCTACCGTCCATCGTCCATCGTCCATCGTTATTCGATTCGACGGTGAAAGAACCCGGAACACCAGCATTTATTCTTTTACGACAAAGAAGATGGATTGGATAAATGACTTGTAATTAGAAAGGTCCCGTTCCGAAAGTTTTGCTAATCGAAAAGTATGTTTTTTAGGAATCGAGAAAATCCATGAACTTGTTTACTAAGTGATTGAAACAGCAATCAGATGACGTGAGTTATTACGAGTCCTACCCTTTAGCTAATCAGCAACAAAGAAAAGGCTACGTATTCGATACTCGTCCAAAATTCTAACAATATACCCAACAACAATTTATTTTTCATGAAAATAATCAAAATTAACAAATGAAACCTTCGATACTTTCCATTAGAATCTAATCCCAATAGACATCCGTGCACTAGCATTTTCGGCAACCATCTGACCAATAGTCTCGACAAATGTCGCGATCGATGGGTGCGATGATTGATGATCGCACACATTCAGATGTTCCCTGAATCTGCTATTCCAAGTGGCAGCCTGCGAATCAATGGAAGAACGCCCCTGGCCTGCGTCGGGACGCGTCCACCGATATCGAGGCGGGCCGGTAACGAATTCTCCGAAGCGACGAAAAAGCAATATCCAGAAGACCCGAAGTGTGCGTGCCGATGCTCAACGCTCCATACATGCATGCATATCCATAAGTGCGTGCCGCGAGAGAAAGAGAGGGGACAGGGTGGCGAGGGATGAGCGTTCGTATGCATCGTGCACGATCAGGGATCGGGGGCCCTCTGGCGTATTCAAAGCGCGCACCGTCGCTCCATCTCGAGGAATGCGGCAATCGATTATCACGGTCCTGCATATCGATACTACCGGCGGACACAGGGCCGCGCGTTCAACCGCGGGGACCCGGAGATACCGAGGAGATAAAGGGAGATTCCCCAGATTGGTACACTTTTCAGATCATCTAATTCTTTTACTATTAACTCTTCGAGGGTTACTTGAATACCCTTTTGGTAGTTCAAGTATGGTCCTGTAGACCTTGCCCCGAAATCTAAACATGTATTGGACTACAAACGGCTAGTTTTTTGAAGTTTGAGAATTTTTTCAAGCAAAGGGTATATACACGTTTTAACAATACAAAGATCTCATCCTTTTCATTTCGTCAAAATAAATATTATCCATAGTATTATTAGTATGGAAAAGAACAGGAGTATCTGCACGTATCTGTTCTGGCTGCACGCACATGCGGCGGACTAATGACACTGGCTTCTCCATAATACTCGTGCCTCGAATATCATCGGGCCGATATTGCCACGACGAGAGATTAATGTTTCGTCCTGGCTCATCCCTCGAGACCGTCGCTCGGCGCTTCTTCAACCCTTTCCCTGCTGACACCGACTATCGTCGGTCGCCCTTAAACCATTTCCTTTCTGGCTGAACTTTGCCATCGAGAAGGGGTTTCGCGACTCCTCGCTCGCTCGCGAGTGTTTACAATTTGTATTATATAGAGGTCTTGCATCTATCTTTGCTCACGTTTTGAGCAAACATTGAATTGATTCGAATAAGACAAACCGATTCGAGAACTAGCAGAGAAGGTTGATGGGAAGGGGGTGGGTTTACCCCGCAACCGAAGGCCCGCCGGAAGCGCACAGCAGCGCGCGCATTGAATTAGTAATACCGGAGGTCTTAGAGCCGAAGGGACTTGTAAGCTGTAATTGCATTAATCGCGGTGATATTTTGGGCTCAGGTGCCTTCGCGCCCGCCATGGCTCGTTAATAGCCGCCATTATCGTTCGTGGCGTTCGTCGCGGACCGACAACCCCCCTGCATCGCGCTGTCCCTGAAACTCCAGTCGTCGTCCAAGTTTCCAGAGTGCTTGGGGAGCCGCTTTGACGTTTATCGAGCCGACGACAGACGCGTTCGGTGGCTAACTTTTTTCTTACTCCAGCCACGCTCCGAAGGGAGATTGGGGCGCGGAGCTCTTGGCGAATCCGTGAAAATGGAGGTTGGGTGGCTTTATCGTGGGTTTCCCGAGAGATTGCGACCATCATCTGGAATCTTCAAGAAGAAGATTCGTCTTGATTCTGCTTTTCCACCTTTATATAGTACCCTTTATTTCACTTGTGTCATATTTTCAAATAAACGTGTCTTTTTTTGGTCCAGGCTTGTTGCTTCCAAAGAAACGTACTTCATCTGTCCTTGGCCATAGTTCGAGCGTTGTCAATCTCGATCCCGTTGTTTCTATCTCCTCGAGCATATCCCATTTGCCTCCACTCGTCGTGGAGTGGATACCGCGTATCCAGGAGGCGGAAGGCGGTCGTTCCGAGGCGGTGGTCGAAGAGGGTGGATGAAGAGGCGGATGAAGAGGCTGGTTCGAACGGATTACGGCATTTTCGGGGGCCCCTCGCGGCGTTTGGCGGTTGCGGTTAACGTAATTACGCCGAAGGCCCCTCGCGCGAAACCGCGAACGTCTTGGCTCGACGTCTTAGCCTCCGACCCCGCGATTTTCATCCCCTCGGAGGGCGCCAGGCTCGAGAACTCGCGTACAGACTGGGCCAGCGTCTGCTAATCGTCGGAACGGCACCGCAACGCGTTCCTAGCCAGCCAGTCTCTTTACCCGTCGCCTCGGATCAAACTCCGAATGGATTTTCGAGATTAAACGCCTCAACCCACCCTCCACGAGAATTGCCTTTTCACGGTCGCGACAATTGACATCACGGCGACTGTTGGCGTTGAACGGTTAAAGGCGCGTTTGGTAAGCCTGACTGGATCAGGTCTGGCATGGTTCTTCGTGCAACTCGATGAAATTACATTGCAAGTTATAGATCGGAGCCTTCTTATACTAAACTCTTTTCGACTTTTTTGAATGTTGAGTCTATTACCCAAAAAATTCGAAGATTCTATCGCGTCACAGGGCTGCGTCGACAACATCTCTCGATACAGATCGCAGTCTTTCGATTTCAATTCCGTCTCGCCGATTTTCTGTTCTCCAGGTAGCGACCGCGAGTGACCCGTGCGGGAAAAAAGACAGAAATACCGTAAACTGTAATTTCCGCGAAACAAACGAGCGGGCAATTCCGTGTAAGCGGTCGACGATCGAGCAATTACCAGCGGAACGGCATCATCGCGACCGTCATCGTCATCGATGTCCGGACGGTACACCGGTACACCCCATCACGCTTTATTAGCGCGACGATCGGGACAATCGGTCCAATGATTACAGCCGAAACATAATCGTTAACGCGTACGACCCATTAATGACTATGGACCATTCTCGATGCCAAATTGGTGGCGGCGAATGGGCTACGGAGAGCGGATCACGTGGTCCATACGCTGCGGCACGCGGAGGACGGATGTATGCGTGTAACCGCGTGAACGCGCGAACGCCACCGATGATGAACGTATTTGCGCGGCCCCGTTAATCCCCGTTACGACAAATCAAAACGTAAACGGGAACATCATCCCCCGCGACGAGCATCCCCGTGTCGAATTTTGCACGCGAGGCTCCCCTCTGTGACAAGGAATCATTCGTACGAGTGCTCCCACTGCGTCACGAGCATTGGCTGGGTTTCAGAGCACCCACAAATGAGGGATGCGATGTTTTCTAGCAATTGGGCTCGTGTGCAGGCACTTTGGAGGATTTGGTCAGGCTCTTTCTCACGAGTTACTTTTATTACATTTACAACCGTTAGCTCGTTAGCTTTACACTCGTATCTCTTAAATCTCAAGAAACGTCGTATCCCCTAAATTTTATGATATCCTTCGAATCTTTCGAGTATCCCTCGAACTCGTATTGCTCAGCCAAAGAGATTCTCTTCCAACACCTTTTCTTCTCTCGTCCACAGATTTGCTCTCGTATTGTCCGCAGCAAACCTGCCAACTTCCAGATTCGAGATCGCAGGGGAATGTTCGTCGCAAGCGAAGAGGGTAGGGTAGCTCTTGCGTCTTGTCGAGCTCCCTTCGTCGTTCTCTCTCGAAATCGGCTCGTTGCTCCATAATTTATGAGATTCTCCGTCTGTCCGTGAGGCCTTTCCTCGCGACGTTATAATTAGAAATATGCTTACGGCCGTAATTCCGGGGGCGCAGGGGCGCGGAGGGGACCGGAGGGGAGGGCGAAGGAGGGGGGTGCGGCGGCGGCGAAGGGGGTAGCCTCGAAAGGAGGGTGAGCACGTTTACTGCCAATAAGGGACGCATGCATAATAGAAAGCCGTAGATGGTAGTCGACCGACCGACAGAAGGACTTACACGGGAATGCTACTTTACGAGGACTCGTGTATTACGAGGGTTGCGGATTCGGCGTCTTTCATGCGCTAGCGCCCTCCAACGTCGCACGTGAGCACTCCTCGTCGGCCTATTTTCTTTCATATCCTGGAAGGAGCAGGAATTATTGCCACTGGTCCACCGAATCTCTTATTGTTATCAATATTTTCATTTCAACCCCTTGGGGTAACAATAGGCACGAGCTTCCCAACTATCACTCCGTCTCCAAGACACAGGGTGGATCGAAATATTAAATAAAATAAATTGCAGTTGCCACTACACATTTCATTTATGTACTCGCGATACAACAATGCTTCGACGCAAAACTCCGATCAAAAGAAGTAGAAAGAACATTTGGTAGCCCTCTGAGATTAAAGTAGTCGGTTTAATTTTGTTACTTTAACGCGTGCACAATGCTAACGCTACGGAATTCGGCTTAGCGTGATTCTCCGCATTGACGTCACGGCCTGTTAGCGTGGCGCGACGAACGAGAAAAGCCTCGCGAACGATAGAGGGAGAGAGGATCGGAGGATGGGTCTCCGGGTGTCGTGTTTGGTCGAGCGCACCAGGAGTAGGGTGACACCGAACCGTAATAACGGGTTAACGGTTACGTATAAACATTTATTTATTTACGCCGTCCGCGTCGGGTAATCTCGCATAATTCGAGGTTTCGTTCGCGCCTCGGGAAAATCGCTTCTAAACGCAGCCTGGTCGACGCTGGCGATCGGAGAAAAAAAATCCGTGCGTCGAGCTTCCATGCAGTGTCCTTTTACGGAGGGGAGCACAGCAGCCTTGACGACGACGCGTATTTATGGCAGACGCGGGACCTTTTGAGAAAAGTGAACTGTCGCGTACGCCTAACCTTTCGATTTACGAATCTATCTACGCCCACCTGGCGCGCTCTGAGTTATCCTCGGGACGAACCGTCGCGAGGTGTGGATTAATGTTCGCGTCGCGTACGGGACGCCGAGAAAGTGTCAGGACACGTGACGTTTAACGCGTGGTCGCTGGCAAAAGAGTCTGGAAGAGTGCGAAACGTGGGCGAGTGGACTACCGGTGGTTGCTCGCTTCGCTGCGATTAAATATTCGAGGCTTTGCTTCTATCTGTGATTTCCCTGAAACTCGATTATTCCTAAGTTCATGAGCTGATTGCTTCAAATCTCCACCGATCCCTCCAACTTTAAACCTGATTAAATGCATAAAAGTGTTCAAGCATCCAGTTCGGTGGTAACCCGTGGCGATTTTGGAGTTTCGTGTCGCGTCCAGCTCGCGTAGGCGCGAAACGGAGTTCCAGGGCGTTGATTCCGTGCACGGCACGGTATTTCGAGCACCGGCATCCGTCGAACGCCCGAATATTCGAAATAGCCGAAGGCTCGACGTGGCGGGAACGGGCGCGCAGGCGAGAAACGGAAGAGAGTACCGAGGTGTACCGACCTAATCGTATTTCATAATAACGTCGAGAGCCGGCGTGTGTGCGCGCGCTGCCAGCCCCGTGATAAACAAAGAGCGTAAGAAATACCATTATGGAACCTCGACTCTCTTCCGTGTACGAGCGTATATCGCGGGGGGGGGGGGGGGGGGGGCGCACGCAACCTATCAGCCTGTGTGAGCGTGCGCGGAGTAGACGCCGACGCGAGAAATTTCGTTGCTGCGGAATTTAGATGAAATTGCGCGAATTACTTGAGCGTCCGTTGGCCGTGTGTGTACAGGGGCCCCTCCATCGCACAGACCCACACACGTTTGGGATCCGTCTCGGCTGCACGAGACGAGAAACGCTCGCGAAAATTCTGGGCGTACCGGAGCCTCGTCCTCGCGAGCGACGTGGAACGCCAGCTTTGTTCCGCGCGACACGAGAACCACTATGCACGGTCTTCCGCTTCTATTTACATTGAAACTGTATAGATTACGCTATCAGATTGGCCAAAATATCGACGACAAGAACGAATCTTCCATTTTTCTCCATTTAAAATGCGAACGCACTTTTTGCCCAACCTAACATTGATAGAATAACAACGACCTTTACCCTTTGCAAATATAAAATTTCAAGGCTGCTCCATCTTTTCCCCATTTCCAAAGGGACCGGTCTGAAAGATGCACCACTGGCTGTAACTGTCGCGTTGGATGCAGCAGTTAATAACGCCTGGGGGTGGGAAAGAGTTTCGCGAAGAAATCGTGCCTCGTCTGGTCTCTTCCTGCGGTAATAAATTCTCGGAGGGCGCAAGGTGTCGGGCAGAGGATCGCGGGCGTTCGTTTCACCCCCGTCACCGCGGTGTAAGTGTAACTAGAATGGGTGTACGCGAAAGAAAACCCGGAGCCACCGTCTATTTCCCGACGGAGCCGCTCGCACGCTTTCCCGCGTAAATAACCTGCCGCGTTTTATTTCTTTTCCGCGTCGTCTCGTGGAATATTCTCCCTGAGAATATTACTCGCGACGCCCACGCTTGGCCAGATAAACGAGAAATTCGCATCTGGTCGTGGGACTTTCATCGTGGATGAACCTCCCTTTGAGATGGCTGAACCTTTCGTCGCGAGACTGTTCTTCCTTATCCTAGGAACTGGGTGGACTGTAAGGGTCTGTAGGGGTGTGTAACATCGTGGTTGTTTGTAAGTAGTTTCATTGGCGAGAAAATAGTTTGGACATTGTTCTTGCAATAAGGAAGGTTATAGATAACCCTTTATAGGTCACTGGTACTCATTGTTACCGTTAAGGAAGGAGCATGAATTTTGTATGTTTAAGTTCCTACGTTCATCCACAAAAAAAATGAAAAAAATGCCTAGGGAGATCTGGCCTGTAAAGGGATAAATGGCGAATTCCTGAGAAATTCGAGAATTTCACGAGGACGATTGACGTCAGCATACCGCGGATCTACGTTAGAGGCAAACGAAAGGCAGATGTAATAGGCTGTAACAAAGAATCGCAGGGGGTGTAAGGGAAGAGAGGACGGAGGTTTGAGCTCGCTGAGCGCTGCGAGGAGCGAGAGAGCAGGTCGGGCAAAGGGTTCGACCGCTCGGCGGCAGGCTTACTACCCCCTTTGTGGCAGTTTAGCGTTTCATGTCGTATTCCGACTCATTGGAAATTGAGGAATAGAGAAGAGGCGCAAAAGGGATACGGCTTTGAGATAAAAAGAACGTCGTGTGGCGATGCTCTGCCGCCTGGCGACTGCCCTGTCACCGCGATCCCCTCCGCGAAAACAAAAACCCTTCCTGCCCCCGTCGCGGGGGTGGCGGCGCGCACGCCACGACAAAGGTGTCGCCACCGAACGGGTGCAACCCTTTTGGTCTTTTGGCTGTACACGTCTGCCGACGTGTCGTCGGCGTCACCGTTGTCCACGGGCTCGGAGACTTTCCGCGAAACCCTTTTCGAATGGGCCACGAGGTCGAGACTTTGCCTTTACCGTCGAGTCGACGCGTCAGCTTCGCCGCGAGCCTTTGCGCGATCGAGACACGTCGACGACAAAGTGTGTCGCAGCTTCGGTTGGAAAAATGGTTGGAAAATCTTGGAAAAGTCGGTGCGGCAGATATCGAAGGCAGGTTCGATCGGTCGAGCGGGAGCCAGGGTGGTCGGTGTTTCCCGTTGGAAGCCGATACGCGGCTAGCGTATCCCAGAAGGTAGCTATATCGTCCAAGAGCCGATGCTGGTGGCTACAAGGGGGTAGGTGCCGCGGTCACTTTGTGAACTAACCTGGCTTTGCCCGCTGTTTAATTAAGTCTCGCCGAGACTACTCGTCCTCGTCCCCTTTCGCTCTCTCTCCCTCTCCGTCGCCGTTCCTCCCTTTGTCCCTCTCCGTTCCTCGGGGCTCCACGTTGTGTGCGAAGAGAGCACGAACCCCCGCTTGATTTCGCTCTCCCGTTGGCCCTTCAATGGCCTAAAGCCGCGTCTCTCGCTTTGCGCCCGCACCCACCCACCCCGAGACCTCGTGTGTCGTGAATATGACACTGGCCCTACTCCCTCTCTGTCCCTACCTCGCTCTTTCTCTCTTGGACAGCGAGAAAAAAATTAAATCACAGCCACTGTTACGACGCGACCAAAGGGTAACCGAAGCTGTCGAGGGTCTGTGCTCGCTCCTCCTTCGCCCCTTTATGAGCGTCGCGCGCGCGACAGAGAACAAAGCCAAAGGGTGCAGGAGCCGCGACCCCGTCGTCGCCTCGTCTGCGATCCCAAAACGGCAGAGGACGCTGCCGGAAAATCGCCAGGCGAAGGAGAAAGGTGGTTTCTGTGTAGGACATCTGCTGATAGATTTAATTCTCTGATAGTGGTGTTTAGAAACTCGTGTAACTATAGTTGATGTTAACCTAGGCGTCGGTAGCCTTTAGGAGTCGAATGATACATTGATATCGTACAATGGAACAAGAAGAAATACGTTGTAGTATTATAGTCGAGTTATACCACTTCGCACCCTTCTAAATAAATCTCACTCGTCGTTTAATAAAACCGAGAAATCGAGCATCGACTGTTTCTTCTGATGGCGAACATCCCTCGTTGCGAAAAGCATCCTGCGAGAGTGGTTCTCCTCCTCCGAGATAGAAACGGCTTCCAGGCTTCTCTGGATCCCGATGGCTACTTTCCCGTGGCGTATTTTTTCCCTCGGTGGCTGCCTTCACCCCACGCAGCCCCCGAAGGCACGCGTATGAATTCGCTCGCGCATAACAGTGAGCTTCCGTAATATAATTGTTAATGCGCAGATGGGCCTCGGGCAGCGTTTACGCGCTGTACGCGCGTCCACGGGTATGCCAACCCCTTCCCATAAAAATAGACGCATCTCAGCCGTTGGCTCGCTGTGTGCCCACCGACGACTCCATCGAATTTCGCCTTCCTAGTTGTCGAACGTACGAGGGGGAAGCATCGTTCCTCCTCAATTTTATGCATTTTTCTTCAAAATGGTTAGAGTTCAAAAAATTCAATTTAAAAAAACAAACGATACCGTGAAAATTGCAAAGCTTGATTAACCCCTGAGTGTTCAAAGGTGGGACAATAAGTCCTGAATCTGTCAACATTCCCAACGCAGAAAACGCTGTCAACTCGCCTGAATCATACTCTTCTCTCTCGCCTGAATGGCCCATTTCCGGACAGCGACTTACCACTCGTCCAGCTTGGTGGCTCGCTTCTTGTTTCCGGGGGTAGGGGTTGATTCAGTGAATCAGAATGGTCTCGCAAAGGATTCGTAGGTGAAGGAAAGGTAGAAGGGTGGTAATCGGCAGGTTTCCGTGCGCGACGCGCGTCAGTGGCGTTGTCTAGGAGCGAAACGACGTCGACTGCCGACGGTTAGACGGAGACGAGGGCGAGCAACGTTCCATCCCCGGTTCGCCACCCCTTGAGCTCGCCACGCAGTTACAATGCCGGAGGGTTCCGGGAGATCGGTGTGTGTAAACGTTCACTTCAAAGCAAATCAGCTATCGTTACGCACGGGAGCACCGACGTCATCGTTGTCCGTACCCGTTGCTGTTGTTGTTGTCGTCGTCGCCAGAGCTCTTTTGAGAATTAGCTTTCCACTCGTTCGAGGATAACGCCTCGACGCATCGGAATTGCGGACGGGTTCCTTTGCGTGCTGGTCGCGGTGGACACCTCACCGGGCACACGGCGTCGACGAGCTTTTTTATCTGAACGCGGATCCATCGTTGGTAATTGCGGGGTAATATCGCTGACGCAATATCGTGTCAAGGATCTTATAACGCGCAGACCTTATCGTCTTGTTTGCCAGCCGTGTATTACGTTGGTAACACAACGGTTATCTATTAGCGAGGTTCGTTATTGGTGGATTCCTAGGCGCGGACGATCTCGTGTTTGTCAACCCTTCCGACCCGTGTAAGTGAAATTAAATACTCCCACACGGGTGCGAGGGCTGACTAGGAACAATATTTATTGTCATTGCTGACACGAGGGCGAGAATAATGTCGCAGAATGACATTTTACTCTCGATCATTTTTAACCCCGTTCAAGCTACAGGAAGAACCATACCCAGCAGCATCTTGATATCTTATACTACTCTGTACGGAAATTTAACAACGAATAAGCACATTGTACATACATTACATGGCTGGAATAGTCTACGTGAGCGTTGAAGGGGTCATCTGTCGTGGGGAGGGTTATCATCGGAGCTTTCGTACTCGCGACAAGCCGCCATAGGCGCTCTGTCATCAACGAAACGATTTCTCGGCTGCAGGAGATAGCGACACTGTTCGGGAATAGCTGCGAAAACTCGGGGATGGCGCGGCGCGGCGTGACGATTCGGCGTGGTCGAGTCGTGGGGTTGGAAACGCCGGAGTCCCTCGGGTCCCAATTACACCGACACCCGATCCTGGCATTACGGACCAGCTAATTCAAGGGGCGAGGAGCGTCGCGTATAAATCTCGTCCCGTTGATTGTACAGTTTCAATTCCGTTTGTCGTCTCTGTCGGCGACACTTTTTCCCCGTATTTACTTCTCGCCCTTTCTTGCAGGAGCCTCGATCGCTGCACCCCCAGTGAGCCAATTTACCAAACAATTTTTACCCCTCTAGTTTGTTTTACCGATTTCTTCAATTTTAAACGTTTTCTGGAGGCTTCCTTTTAATGTGTCGCTTCGAGGTTTTGAGTTTCAAGCTTCTTTTCGCCAATTTTTGTTCTTCCAATTTTCCCCACCCCTTCCCTAAACAAATGGATATTCTAAACTTCCTCTCGCTGGAATATTCTTTGATTCTCGAGAGGTAAACGAAGACGCGTCAGTTTTTTGTCAAATGTCCACACCTTGGGTTTCCAAGCGACGGTTCGTGGAGAGCGACGCAGGTGTCAAAGGTCTCGAAAGAAGCCGAAGGGACGCGGGGGTGGGTACCAGAGCGAAAGGGGTGTTTCTGTCCGGAGCGACAAAAGGTTCGGCTAATTACAAGGAGGCCGCAAGTTCCCTGTAAAGCGTCAACGGAGGCAGCTGTCGGTTCCCAAAGTGGTCCGTGCGCGCCTCGATCTTCGCGCTCGAGGTTTACGAGAGCTTTTTGTTGGAGAAAACGCCGTCGTCGGGTCGCTGAATCGACGGAGAAGCCGTCCAGAGTTTCCGGCTACGGATCGAATCCAGAACGCGCGGTTGTTCCGCGTTCTATTTGTTATCCTAGCTTCGTCGGCCAATCCGCTCGACGACGACGCTCGCCTAGCCCCCCGCCACGGACGATGACGACGTTATCCCGGTTGAAAAACCGAGACCTCGATTAACGACTTTCGAAATCCGGTTAACGTAAACTCGGAGACAACGTGGGAAACGTCGATCGTTCGCGGGGACAAAAACTAAGGTGGCTTCCTCGTGCACACGCGGAGCGTGAAAACAAACGTTGCTTTTTTGGCTTCTCAAAGCAAAGCGTCCAAATAGGGAAAGATGTTGTAGAAAATGGTAAACTCGTATGGGAGTTGATCTAATTGGAGCAAGTATCGAAGAAAGAGAATCCGTTTGGTGCAGAAAGGCAGTCTCAATTTAGATTAAATATTTGTAATTGTTTACTTAGTTTCTTCTTTGACAAGTTTGAATTTAATGTTTCTGAAGAACATGGACGTCGTCTGTCAGCGTGCAAAGGTCATTCGATTGTTCGACGCGAGCAACGCGTGTCCCATTAGACGTCCCTCGGCCCGCGACGCCGAGAATCGGGCGCCTACTGCTCCTGCAACCCCTGCTAAGATAATACGGCCTCCCAGCCGGCGGGGGGTCGGAGATTTCAACCTTTACCGAAATGCCAAGCGGGGCTTTAAACGGGCTAATAACACCGCGCCTCTTCCTGCCCCCCACCCCGTGAGTTCCTCCTTATTGCGCAAATTGCCTCCTCTGGCGCTGTCAGAAGCGTAAGACACGTAGACCGGAACGTTGCTAAGTGTCGACGAAAAGAGCGCGGCCATTGTTTACGTGGAATCGTCTTGGAATGATTGAGCCAAGGATACAATTGGATTTTTAGAGGAGGACATTAGAGCTTATAACATGTATCGATTCTAGACTCTGGACTATCCTGTCTCAAGTATCAATGGAGAACAGTCTACGACAAAAATTGAGCGATTTCCAGATAACTTGTAGGTACGAAAATTTCCACGAGTCTTCCATTGTGCCCCTAAACCCGCTCTTTACTTTCGCCGCCGTTCCCATCCTCGCCGCGGTTCTTAATGTATTAAAGACGGGCGCGAAAGCGACATTACTTACGGAATAACCCGATAGCCCGTCCCGTGCGCACCTTTTTATTTACGCGGCGGTCATTAGTCGAATGAAAGACGGTGGTCTCGGACGAGCGGGTGCGTCAATATCCTCGGGATGATCGATCATCCGGTGTCGGAGCCGTAGGAGGCCTCGCGCAAATTAGGTATCGTCTTACGGGGTTCCCCGCCGCCTAGCCTCGCGGCGAATCCTCGAAAAACCGCGTCCACGGCTGCGTCTACGTCGTCCATTGGCCAGAGAGGAACGTCGAGCCGAAAACCATCGCGGTAGCATCGATCACGCGCCGAAACCGAAGACGCAAGGGCGGGAGGGTGGACGTAGTCGAAGTTTCGCGGAGAAAGATAAAGGTTTGTATGGTCCTAGGGGGTGGCAGACTATTTCCTATATTTGCGATATCGCTTGACATTATGGGCGGCGACGGGAGTGGAAGCGGGGTCGGGCGAAGACGAGGCAACCGCGCGCGAAGCGATGGATGGCCTGTTCCGTGAGACCGGCTGTCATATTCATGTATTGACACTGAGCTGGTTGACTAATGGACTGCTGTTGTCATAGGCTCGTGTTACCGCGGGGGCCCGGCAACTCGTTTTTCCTGCGAATCGACCGAAACGAGTCCACGCGGCCGACGACTTCGCGCGACTGGGGAGAAAAAAAAATCCGCTCCCGTAGATACCGCATTTTTTTCTATTGCAGTCGATACGGCACGTCGCTGGTCAAGGGAACGACACAGAGAGGAAAATTCGAAGTGAATCGGAGGTGCTGCGACTGTATGAAGCTATCGTCAGAGGATGACAGTTGGGTTTATGTCCTACCTTTAACTCGTCGAAGGGTGTAGCGCTCTCCTTCCTCATAGAAACGGAGGCGCGGTTCGTTTTTCCTGCAAATCGAGCGCAACGAGTCCAACGAGGGAAAAAAATCCGCTGAACGGGCGCGCGCGCGCGCGCCACCGTTATTTTTTTTCATTCCACCGGCAATATAGCCGATCGCTGGCCAGACCGTCCGCCCCGAAGCACGCGGATATTCCTCCCGTCGCGTCGGTCTTCTCCACTTTTACATATTTATCGGGGCTCGCATTGTGCTCGCGTCAGCCGAGACGCCGACATCTTTTGCCGGGAAAATCCGTGATATTGAATTTGCCCGCCCCAACTCGCCCCTTCCCCTTTCCCCCTTCGTTTGCCTTCGCTCTGCTCGTCTCTCTTTCGCCGTCGACTCCGGCGAATCGATTCGTCGACGGCTCGTGGACGCGACGACTCGTGGTTTTCGAAATTTTACCCTTCGCTGGACTCGGGATATAGACAACTCTTTGACTGTCAAACTTTTTGATCCAGTCGAGCAGTGGCAATGATTTTTCTCGGTAATCGATAGAAAACAGTGGTTGTTGTTCTGCTTTGTAGCGTTTAAGAGTACCAAGCTTCCTGCCGAGTCAAAATTATTGAAAAAGATCACAAGGTACTCGAGCCTTTACACATAAAACTCGAAATAATCGACGATGATTCATTTCGCACCTCGTTAGACCTCTGAATCTCCGTGGTCGAGATCGAGATCGACGCACAATGGAGAAATCGCGTTGTTTTTCTCGTCGACGAGCCGAAAAGAAGGAAGCGCGAGCAGACAAAGGGGTGTGGGTGTTACTGGATCGACGAGTAGGTGGTCGCAGAGAAGCAGCCCGTGAGGCGATCGTTCTATTACCAACTGACATTTGATACAAACTTGGAGCTACCTTAGCAGGGTCCTTCTCCTGCCCCCTGCTTCCTTGGGCAACCCTTCCATTAAAATCGAGAGTTGGAGAAACAAGCTTGGAATAGTCTCTGGCTAGGGGAAGCGGTAGAAATTCAGACTTTGGCTGGAGGATCTCCGTCGTAGGGTAATAGGATACTCGAGTGGACGCGGAAGATGGTTTATGGCGTCTCCTTGATTTATCGAGAAAGTTACAAGGACCTGATGGCTATCCGTTTCCAATTGTTAAGCTTTGTTTCAGCTATAATTACAACTACGGCCACTAGATCTTTTCCTATCCACCTTTTCTAGCTGGAAGAGAGAATTGGAGGTTCGTAGAGGCGCTAGCCCCACCAGGAATAATAGGATACTCTCGAAGGTCCACCAGACGCGGTTTATAGCGTGTCTCTTCGTGGCTCCTTGATTTATCGTCGGGTTAACCGTTCGTCTCGAGCGAGGATCGCGCGTCTCGAATCCGGCCACGGCGCGGCGCCGAGAGCGCGACGCGTCGCTCGTTCGCGCGGAGAGTCAATTTTCCCAAAGGCCGTAAAGAGTATCCGCCCCTGAGGGGACAGGCGTCCGTAAACCGTGCTCGTTGGAATTTCATCCGAACGCTCGGGATGCGTCGAGATCGAGTACTCACCTCGAACCTTCTGTTCGTCCTGGAGCTGCCGCTCGAGGCTGTCCTTCACCTCTCTCTCCCGCAGGACGTCCATCTTCAGCTCGGCTGCAATCACAAGCAAACAAATCGTTTCAATGGACGTTTCATCTCAATTGACAGTCAAACTTAATTAAGATTTTAACTGTAAGATTTTTATTTCGCTAGAAAGAAACATGTATAATTATTAATTTGAGACCCTGACAGTTTCAAGTGGCTCCACAATCTATAGCGTAGGAGTCTAAGAGTTCCTACGCGATTGCGTTGACTCGATCTTCTTGATTATAGGAAGCGTCGATGCTACAATAGTACTCTGAATGTTCACTTGGAACTAACTCCATTTCCAGGCCAATAAAGCACAAGAGAAATTCTGTTTCTTAAAAATCACGAAAGTGAGAAACTCTGAACACTTAAAGTTACCGCTAGGTTCAGCTTCCAGAAGGACGGTACAAGATATCGCACGGTCTGGCGGATCCGTGATTAAATTCAACGGACGATGGGCGGCCCAGGGCTCGCATAGTTACCTCTAATAGAATTACAACGAGACGTAGCCCGTCGTGGCTTGTCCCCGAGACCTACCGCCGCCTTTCTCCATCTTGACGAGCCCCCTATCCCCCTGGGACCCTGCTAAATTAGCCATTTCGAATCTCAGCCATAGAGGGTAGCTCCGTGAACTTTCTAGTCTAGATTTCCCTACACAAGTCCCAGAGTCGATCTCGTGGCTCGCGGAAGACTACAGGTCGCGTCGAGAAATGCCTCCAACTCAATTATCGACGTCTCGAAACCCGGCTCGATTACGTTCGTTGGTTCGAAACTCGGGGGAGAAGCTGCCCTTCGTCATGGAAGGAAAGAAGTCGCTTTTCAGCCGGTAAAACGTTTCCGGGCTTTAAATCAAGCAGGCTAATTCGGTTTAACGGAAGAAAAGAAAGCAGGGGGATGGGAAGAGCAACCCTCCTCGGTTTCTGGTCGTCTGCCTCGCGAATTACGTCGATGCCCAATGAGCCGCGTAGCTCGTAACGCGCGTCTCGCTAGCCTCGGCGGCTGATAAGCTCTCGTTAGGTCGACGCCAATTTGCAGACACTTCGCAGGTTGCAATAGAGATATCTGTACGAAGGCCTGTTTTAGGAGACAGTGATTATGTATTTTGCGACCCTTTGTAACAGTCACGTATTTTCTAGAGCCTTAAAATGAGCCAAAACCAGGTTCTATTCGTCAATGAAAATTATTCGACAATAGGTAGTGGGTAGGTGCTTTACGAAGCAAATTTTACATACAGTGTGAATGACCCATCAGAAAAGTCTACATTAAACATGGAGAAACCTAATACCTAAACGTGTTCGAAGGCTACCGGTGGGCGAAACAGAGGAACTGGATAGGATCTGCGTGGCAGCTGGAAAACGCTGCGATATTCGCGATCGTGGGGGCAGGGCGATGAGCCGCGCGGAGAATCAAGCCGGTAGATTAGGTAGGGCCGCGTCTCAGCAGTCTGCCGGCAATTTGAGAGCGTTTGCGAGGTCCATTAACGGCGGTAACTCTTCACGACCGGCCGCCACGAAGATTCAATTTGAATGCTAACCAGAATAGGAAGTTCGCGCCGGAGCCCCGCCGTTGCGCGTATATACGTTACGCTGCCCCCCTCCTTTCCTGGCTGGTCTCCACCCCAGGGCCCCGCGCCCGCCCCTCGCCACCCTGTTATTGCCAATTTCGGCGCGTTTCTGCAGCCCACTTTGCGATCGTTTAGATTATCATCTCTCCCGGTTTCTCTTTCTCTCGTCTCGACGTTAGGGGCACCGACGCGTTTCCCCTCTCCCCGTTGCGTCGTCCTCCGCATGCTACCTTTCCCTCGGTACCTAACGTTTCCGGAGATAATTGAACTTTATTAGAGATCGTCGTCGACGGAACGTCAGCCCTCGCGCGCTCAACCCTGGGGCCGATTCGAATCGGCTCGGTTTAACGATTACTCGCCTCTTACTCGTTGTCTTTCCACCCTGCCCTGGGTTAGGTCTCCATCCAAAGGGTAGCGGTTCGTCGACACGAGGTCCAACACGAAAATAACGATGCGTCTTCTTTGGTAAGATGGAGTGGCTTATCAGTAACGCAGATTACTCTCTATTGGTAACGTAAAATCTCTAAAACCTCTTTGTTCGACAGTAGTCTCTTTGAAAGAATTTTTAATTTTCCCATTTTTTTAGGCCCGCGAGATTACGCGCCCCTCTGAGTTACGGAGGGTGGAAATAGAACGGAGACGAAGATCGCGTCGAGCCGGAAGTCGCGAGAATCGATTACCCACAAAGGTGGAGGGGGGGGGGGTGGTGGTGGTAAAGAAGGGAGACGCGGCGGGTGGCGCGAGGTTATTGAAATTCGGCCGCGGCCTCGTAGCCATTAAAATTTCAGGGATTAATGTTAGCCGCGGTGAAAAGCGCTCCGGTGGCTGGCGTCGTAAGAAAACGACGCGCCCCTAACGGAGGGCTGGTCCCGGCGTCGTTTCATCATTCCCGCGTCAATTAGACGATCCCTAATCGCGAGTCGCTCCATAAACCGTGAATTATGCGCGGCTTGTTATTCGCGAGGCCGCAGTCGACCGGATACAGTGGCCCGTTTGTCCTCGTTTTCTTTCATCGACGCAGGATTCGGCCGCGAGTTGTTCACCCTTATCGCGACTCGGGTTTATCTTCGATCGGGGTCGTTTCCCCAACGATCGGAGTTCGTTTATACCGCCTGATCCGCACCTGTCGCAAGACTCGTTGTGGCTGGTGTGCAGTCGAGAATTCATTTTTAATTTAGGAAGTAAAATTGTCCAACGGATGTAGGTGCAAGGTATCGCGGTAGTCTAGGATCATCGGCAATAATGATATTCACGGTAGCCCGGGCACTCCGAGGACTGGCAACAATAACGGTGCAACGGAACGTGCATGCCACTGTTACCGGAGCGATTCATGGTTATTGATTAGTATATGGTGGCAGGAAGACGGGAGGCGGCGGTGGCAGCGTAGCGTTCGCATCCCCGGAGGGCTTGTACGACGACGTGTACGTGTGTATAGCTTCTGCGCGACGCTAAGATATTCGCAGGGCCCCGGGCCACCCTCAGAAACAACAATGTCAACTTAACCGTGCGCGCCGTGGCCCGCAATCGTTTGAATAGTATAATGTAGCTTTCGTGTTACGCGCCCCGCTGCCCTCTGCGCGACGTCCATCATCGATACCGCTTTCCACGCGCCTGTTCCGCCTTCTCATCGAACGCTGTCGCCTTATCTTCACCCGAAACTCTGCCCTATTTCCTTCCATTTACTTATTCACTCATTTATATGTTCATTTATCATTCCACCCAGAGAACATAGAAGTACTTACAGTTAATTCCATAAGTATTCGTACCTTTTATGTCTATCGAGGACATTTGTCTAAATCGATTGATAGGTTTGATGTTCGAAGTTTTTTATTATAAATATTTACATGTGCGAAGTGTATTTATGTATATATTTATGTCGAAGCATTTACTTGGAAACATCGAGTTAGTCATTTAATTTAGACAAATTTCTTCGATAGACGGTATGAATACTTATGGGACTGACTGTATACAGGGAATATTACCTAAAACGTGAGAATCCTGTTGGAAATGGATTCTAAGTGCCAACACGAATCTAAACAGGCGCGTTTCTTCGGTCGTTTACGAATTTAATTTCGACGGATCAGGGCCGCGGTAATAAACCGCCTGTGGGAATTAACCCGCGGATTATTTCGGTAATTTACAACCCCAGGGCTCGCGCTCGTCTCCGGTATCCTCGAGATACCGAGAGAGATGGTTCGTCGAGAATTCTGGGGGCTAAACGACGCGTTCTCGAGGAGGGTTTTTTCTCCAAGCGTTTCCAGTTCCTTGATCGTGGCAGCGAGTCGAGCAGAGTCCCATCTCCGTTTCCGTCGCGCGAATTTCATAAATCTAACGGCTGGAAGCCGATTAATCCCGCGCGTCGCGTTATTTGCCCGTGGAAGGGTTTCCTCTACTGGAGGGGGAGAGCCTCTGGCCAAAACGACGATACTATTGTTTCCACCCTTGCATATTATAAACGCGTAACGATCGCTCGTCTACCGGCAAGTTTGTCCTCTCCCGCGGGCATGCTTGTCCGCTACGGAACTTGAATTGTCTGCGTCCAAGATGCGGACCAGAGTTGGTCATAATTCTCGAAATCAAAGTTGGACCGAATATTATATTAAATTGGGACTACCGAAGACTTGCGAAACATAACAAAGAGATTGGCTCTCCGAAGAATGGAAATGTACCCTCTTTTAAATCCAGTCTTCGGTTGTACGTATAAGCTCTTACTCCTTCAGAAACGTAACTCGTGACCTGTTGATCGATCGAAACATTCAAAGATACATCCTCGAAGGTGATCCTCGAAGGATATCTAGTGGATGACGTGCAACGGTTGCGCGACTCCGTTGGACGGAAAGTCGACGAGAGGCCAATAGTTATCCGTCGTGGATTACGGTCCTTGGCTAAGGGCTACAAGGGTTTCCCTTCCTACAGGATTTAAGACGGACTTAGGCCTTGTTCCGGTCGCTGACCACTTTGCCTCCCATTAACCATTAACGGATCTAACGAAAATAGGATTAGATCGCAGCTAGTCGGCCTCGCCGCGCGCGCACTAAAACTACTGCCGTTTGCGGCAGGCGTCGGGTTTCTTTGGGATTATCCGCGGTACTTCATCCCTTCGTCATCGAGATCCTCGAGTTTCGGGAATCTGACCTCTTCGTTTTTTTAAATCCTCGATCGTGGGACGATCCACGCTACCACTCCTCGATTGAATCGAATGGAATCATGGTGTTGTGTGCGATATTCATTCACCAGGGCTTACGGAATGAGTTCTTTCTTGTTGGTGATGGATCCGATGTTGACCACTATTTTATGGAGTATGCAGAGGAACAGAACCTTTCCAAAAATAAAAATCTACGTTTCTCCCTGCAGCAAGTATGAACAAAAGACTCGAAGAAGCCATCGTAGAATCTCGGTGAAAAATGTGGAAAGGGTCCTCTTCTTGATGTCCTGAGATGTTGAGCTTCATGGAGATTCGCTCGTAGGTCGTACGTCGCGATCGTAGGTGAATAGTTTGGATATCTCTCGGTCGTCGAGGTCGCGGGTTCTTCGGTGGCCGTGTTCGTCGTCTCGAACTCGGCCGGAGATACGGCGGAGAGCGTTTTCGCGTTTCAAGATAATCCTTCCTTCCTTCGGGAACAGACCCTCCGGGGGTATCTTGCCGAGTTATTGCACGGCCGTCGGCTTAGAAACCGCCGCTGGAACGATATCGCCGTCTTCGACTCGTTCCAGTCAGCCATCTTCATTTTTCCTTCGAGTTCAAATCCGAAGGTTAACGACGACATTTTCATCTGGACGACTCCACGCGATTTTACTGATTTTTATATCCGGTAAAAGTCTTACAACTACAATAATGCTATACAGGAATTAATGGCGCGCAGAGATCACACTTAAATTATTTTCATATTATTTTTTCGTGATGTGGTTCTCGATAGGATCTTGTGGATCGATCATTCGTTTCGAGCTGTGTTGGATAAGTCGTAGAATCGGTTGGAAAATGTTGTTGCACGGGTGCATAACAGGTTACATTGTATTGCACGTAGTCATTCTTGCGTACATTTGAAATCTTGGCTGGTAATCGGCGTCCACGACGGCGAATCGATCTCGCCAGTCGTTGAACTCTCGCGCACTCGAAACGGTTGGCCGGCGATTGCTTTGCGATAATACTTTTGCAATAATCGCTCACAATTGTCGGATTAATCGATAACCGTAAACTACATTTACAAGTGCGATTAGGAATCCACTATTAATTATTAATTGCTCCAGAGTCGTAATTACGGATTGAACTTAGCCCAACGCAGCTCGAAAGTCGCCACCAGCTTTTTTCCCCTCGTTCTAACGAGACCGACGCGCCCCCATTGGATCTTTATCGTTATTACAAGTGTCTGTCCGACTGTATGCGCGTGCATGTTAGACCGCCCGTGCACAGCGCAAGGCATTAATGGTTTGCGATCGTAAACCGTTCAGCGGCATGAATCCTCCAGCATTTATCGAATAACCCTCGTCGACCCGTGACTGACTCCTCGACGATCGATCCTCCTTCCCCTCTTTACTTGTACCGGCTCCTCGCGATCTACGCCCTCTTCATCTACCATTGAATGCATCCTAAACCCACTGCACTGACAATCGAGCTCCAAGTTGGCAGTTTTTTTATGTTTGCTAGAAAGCTACCGAGTTTCTAATGAATATTAACACATGTAGCATTTTTTTGAAGATATATTAATTTCATATCTAGGATGATTCTTATGAATACCGCATTAATCTCGAATCTCAGCGGTGCAGATAAAAATTTCCCTCAAATATTTCCTCTTTAAACAGAGAAAAATCAACTCTAAACAATCTATTATATTCTCTGAAATCCAATCTCAGAGCCAATTCTCCAAATGTAACAAACAGGCAACTCGGGCTGAAAGCCAAGCGAAAAAATGCCACAGTCAGCCCCTACTCGGCGCTCTTACTTTATTATCTCCGAATTGTCGTAACACGTCCCTCGTTATCTGCAACCTTTTATAGTCTATCCGTAACATTGTATTACGTATTCCTGCCAGAGGGTTCCCCCGTGGATAATAAAAATAATAACGCACGCGATACGTTTCGCCTTCGCGTGCACCGGAAACGGCAACGTTGTAAAATCGAGGCCCGACTCTCGGATCGTTCAGCCGTCTCCCCCTTTCCTCCTGCTCTATCAGACGTGTCACTCGGGCCCGTAATTAAGAATCGCTTTAACGAATACGGTCTGTCGCGGTATCTTCATCTGGACGGCCGCGGCGATCCGTTCGCGATCCAAACAGCCCTTCTCGTTAACGCGCCGCGCGCTAATAAGCGGCTGCTGGCCGATTATCGCTCAGCTAGACGAATCGTAACGCCGAATAAATGTCTGCCCCGACCAGATATCTCCGCTCCAACGACGACTCGGAGGAAGTGCGCGGCTGTTGGCTCGGTTTTCGCGGCGCGTAAATAACACGTTTGTATAATAAGACGTCAACGAGCCGCTAGGCACCTACGCGACCCCGATACGATCTCCCCGGTCGCGACAGTCGGAAGTCGTACGAGTTTCTCCTCTCGAAAGACATTTTCCGCCTCGAACACATGGGATAAATGCGGAAAATAACGAGTGGAACGAGTAACTCATATTTTCCTGTCTACTTAGTCGCAGATTTAATAGAGATTCTATAGCCACGGTTGAGAGAGCACGAGAAGACAAAGCATCGAGTGGAAAAAGCTTCGAGTAGCCAAAGCATCGAGTAGGTAAAGCTTTGAGTAAACACAGCTTTGATCGAAAAAATGGAGACACTCGGGAACCTACAATTTCGTCGATTCAATTTTATACAAGTCACCAACATTTTCGAGCACAAAGTCAGAGAAAAGGAAGACCGAGAGGGACGCGGTCGAGAGGCGGAAAGAAACTTGACCTACCGCAGTTTTAACTACCGTTCAATTATACAGTTTGCTTTCGGGTCGTCGCACCGGCGAATAAAGCGTGTAATTTACCGGCAATAAAAGCGCGAGTGGCGGGAGAGAGAGTGCGTCGCAACGGCAAGAGAGGGGAAGGCCCGTGTCGTTAACGACGCCGTTTACTGCCGCGAGGAACGAATATTTTGTTGCAACTCCGCGGCCTCTCTCGGCTCGATTCGATTCGAGTGGAAATCGCAACGCGGCACGCGGCCCCTTGAGCACACGAAGATGTTCGTCGTCAAGGAGTGGACATTAAAGAATCCCGTTTGGAGAGTGCCATCCACATCGCAGCGAGAGCTTCTCGCCGAGCGTAAAAGCGCCGTGGTAATTGGCCCTTAAAGCACGCCCCTCGCGGCTTAATGCGTATAATCGCAAACATTATGCGCGAGACCAGTCCGGCTAATTTTCCATCGCGTGACGTAACCGGACGATTAGACGAGGAGGCGCGAATAGAAAGTCAGGTGTTCGTTTCTTGACTCAGGAAGCGGTATCAGTCCTTGTACGAAAGATCCATCCTTATCGCGTGCATTTTATTTTATACTTTGGAAAAGAAGTTGGTTGACACTGGAATACGGAAGTTTGTAAATAGGTCCTCGATACACAAAGTGTTATCAATAAGTTATGCTAACCAATAAAGCGTGTTAAACCGACGAACGTTTCCTTAGGGTATTCGAGTGCAAAGTTACACAAACGATCGAATCTAAGGGCCCGGAATTCCTTTCTGCACCTAATAAATGAATACTTCACGTTGAAAGGGGGGAACATTTGAAGAGAGAGACGAGCAATCGAGTGGGATCGTAATCGCTCGAAGGTCGCGAGTGGAAGGACCTGGGAAGGCAACAAAGTCTCGCGGTAGACAGTTAAAACGGCGGCGGCGATAAAACCCCGCGATGCAACAAAGTCCCAGGACAGGATGCTCGGAAATACGTAGAAAAGAATCCGCGAGATCTCCTCCCGCAGACCTCGGAGAGGCTCGTAAATTGTTGGTTTATAATCGTCGCCGATGGGAGGAGCGCGCGGCGGTAACCGCTCGCCTCGATTCCAGCCAGGAAATCGCGGGACGTCGTTAGGGACGCGCGGTCGTCCGTTTCGTTACTTAATTCTGCCGCGACAACGATCGTTGACGATCGAGGACCAGGATCGATGTCCCCGTGGCCGTTAAATCTGAGATTTAGGTGACACGCCTCGCCGTGCTCGAGCGGTTTATCGCCGCGCGGCTCGCGATTTTCTCGTCTCGGCCACGACTCCTTTCCGACCACTCTTTCCTGGAAATCGCTTCATCCGCGTCAATTACAAGTTCAGACTCTTTCTGGTTATCGAGTTTTCCTCTCTAGATGAGGAATCTGACAGAAAATTCCAGATCTCTCGACTACCTAGCATCGCTATCGAGACTGTGAAAGACAGGATCACAGAGGTGACGAAGGAAGGGTAGATAGGATGCCTCCAAGTACCATTTCATAAGGCCACAAAAAAGTACTTTTACAGGCAAAATGAAATTAATGCTCCATCCTCCATCCTCCATCCGCCAAGCGTCTGTCCAGCGAACAGAGGAATAGAAATCCCTCACGGAATCGGGAGGGGGCAAGGTGAAATACGAGTTGAGGTACTAGGGCGAACGATGAAATCGTAATTCCCGAGGCTCTTCTTCGTTTTAGCAGTCTCGCGAGCCAGGGCCCTCTTCCTTCTCTATTTATAGCGGGTCGAGCGGCAGATACCGGTCTCTACAGCTCAGGATCGTGTATGCTTTTTGGATACTCCGATGTTCGGGACTACCAACTCATATGCTCACCCTCCCGGGGTGCACGGCTTTACATCTGTGTTTATAACTTGGGCAGCAATGCCACAGGACGCGCTACAAATTGTCGATCCCTTGTCCGAGGAACGGCGGACACGAGCCCTCCGAGTCTACTAGTCTATTAGTCTTCGAGACTATTAATCCTCGCGAGGACTCGACAAACGAATCTCTGCTTCCGATGTCGGAGCAGCGCAAATATTGCATCGAATGGAGGATTAAGAAAGTTCTGTAATACCGAGGAGTTGAGGCATTTGTAACTAACATTGAAAATCCTAAAAGTCTAAATCAGTTAGAATCCTCGCGAAAAAGAGGGTAAAGTGTTCCTCGTGTTCCTTCAGGGGGGGCAAAGGCTCGAAACGGTTCGAGGAAGTTCCTTGGGAGTCGCGAATCCGTCCGTAGCTCGGTTCGAACTCGAGGAATTTTCATAACGAGCGTCGGGAGGCTGCTGGTTTGGCGAGCAAGAAAAAAGGGCACCTTTAATGGGACACGTTGGCGCCCGGGTCAGGGTGGCCCCGTTGTTACTCGTTAATTCCTACCGCGACGGAGGGCACGCACACCACTCGACGATCGCCCCCTGGTCCCTCGCGCGAATCCGTGGAAAGCGCAAACAAGCGTGATCGGGTGGTATGCGCTCCAAACGAGAGACCCGGGCTCCACCCTCTCACGGGGTTCCCCTTCGTGGCAGAAAAGTAGGAATAAAAACGCGAGACAATACGATGTAGCGGCGCGGCGCGGTCGATGTCGGGTTCCCACCTTTGGCCACCTTCGGGAGGACGGGGTTCTGGCTTCGAGAACGCGGCCGATTGTCAATTAGAGAAACCACGGGCCTCTCTTTTAGCATAAGGCACCAAAGCAGCGTCCCCCGCGATGGGAAGCAACCGGAGGCCAACCAGGGGAACGGGGCCCCGAGCGAAACGCGAAGGGCAGAATAAACGGGCTTATAGGCGCGCACGCACCTCGCGTTTCTTCTTGGTTCTCGCAAGGAGAGGAGACAGGGACGTCGAGAGGGCAGGGAAACGAGGGGTAAGGAATTTAAGAGAGGGGGCCCCGTTGGTGTCGGGGAGGCTAATAAATTATGCCTAACGCGGCAACAACTGGTTGATTATTTATTTAACAATAAAAGGAGTCACGAACCCGGCCTCGAGGTGAGTCGACTCTCTCGAGGTCTCGTATCGACGCGCTCGCGGATCGATTCGGGATTACGGGATGTCTTGGATATCTGTTTATTCGTGGTATCCTCGCTGAGAACAATTTTATTTAGTCACCGCCGACGAGGTGATCCAGTTTTTGTTTCTTTGTTGAGTCAGGGATATCGATGGTTGTCTCTTGCAATCTTTCAGTTTTTCCAGAATTATGTGTGTGCGCGGGGTATCTTACGTCTCTTTTAATTTTGAATCACACCTGCTCGATGGAGTTTCCTGGAGCATCAAGATCGATTCGACGGAGGAATCTTCGGGCTTCGAAGCGGTGCGCGTTGTTTGTTACAGGCTTGTGCGCGCGCGACCGCTCGTCGCGCTAAGGAGGGTCACGCGGCGAACATTTCCAGGGTAATAAAGCAGTCCCATTCTTAATTAAATCTAAGACAACGCGGACAAGCTAATTAAAGCAAACATCCCATGCGATAAAACCCGGTCATCGATCCCAGGGTCCCGAACGACTCGACTAAAGGGGGAACGAACCGTAAAAACGGCCATCATTGCTATTGTTTCCTGCGACTCCATAAACATCCACAGTCCAATTCTTACCGAACAATTTTTTTCCTAGATGTCGTAACATTTCAATATTCGAGTGTCCAAAAAATATAAATATATAAAATTATTCGAAGGATCCCAGTCACAATTAAGGCGAAGCTTGTACATGAGTTGGAAGTTTCGCTCCAATTTTTAAAAGAATACTCGATTGGTATGGACTGAAAAAGTATACGCTAGAAGCTAAGAGCACAATTACATTGTGATGTCAATTAAAAAGTCAATTCTAAGTATAGATTATTGAAAACTCTCGAAAGATCTGCCTCCAAAACACAAGAAGACGGTCCCACGTGGTATGGTAACAAAAATCTCTATGTCTGCAGCTCACATCAGACTCGTTTGCGAGGCACGAAATAAAAAGGAGAAAGCTGGTATCGAGTCAGCGTTTACGCGAGCACAGAAATATCCGTGGTTCGCGCCATTCCACCCCCTCCTCGTTCCAGCGAGAAAAGTACGGGACGAAAGGGTCCGTCGGGGGATGGGGCAGCCGCTTGCTGGGCGAACGGCGTATACCCGGTGTACAACGGGGGAAAAAGACGAGCGTGGCATCGATACACGTGTGCGTACATACAGTTTGCGCGATAATGGCCGCTCGCTGGCCGATATAGAGATAGCCTCGGTTAGGCTGTGCAAGGCACAGGGGGCGGAGGGTCGTTCGTTGGCAGGGTTAAGCATAAATCAATCAGGCTGCGTTCGACCGCGAATATCGAAGAAACGACCGGTCGAACGTCTCGAGAGCTCGCGGTAGGTTGGTGATACACAGTTGAAGAAGAAATATCGAAAAAGGAAAAGTTCTATATAAAAAATATTATAGCACGTTTTCGATTCAGCTTTACCGCTCATTGCCTAACATCCTCAAGTAACCTATCTCTTTTTCTTTTCGGTCGCGGCAGGGGTCCAAGCGGTTTGGGGCACTCCGGCATAATTTACGAACGGAGAAGACACATACTTGACAAAATATGCGAAAACACCTCGAAAGGTGTTCGCCGAACACTGCGAGAGGTTCGCAGGGTGGTTCCCCATCCCTGGATCACGGCGATTTGGGTCGAGAGTCCTCGAAGCTCGATGGAGTTCCAGAGAGTACAGTGGAGTTATGGACCGTCTAAATCATTCTGTTGCTGGACGACCGTTTGACCTAATTAAACTATCTAGACTCCCCTCCGCGGTGTGCACCGAGCGGCGGTTTTGGGTGGCGAGCTGTAAATTCGCTGGCTATAGCGTACCATGCGATGACACGAATGCGCTATCTCTACCGCAGATCGATGCGGTGGAATCGTGTCGAGATGCGCATCGGAGGTAAGATATTGCTTATTGGTGGTGAGGCTATGGTATCGGGTACTCTGGTGCAAAGAGTGACAAAGATTCAGAAGAGGAAGTTTAAAAGTTGGAGGACTCAGTTTCTGGAAGTCAAGGAATTAGTAGTACCAGAAGAGACTCTAGTCCTAGACATGCAACACACGTCACTCTCGAAATTGCAAACATGGACTCATCATGGAATGATCCTAATAGAACTGTGAGAGCACCTTGCACCAAAATGTGGAAGCGTTCAATGAGAAAAGCCAGCCGAATTTCATCTGTCCTGTAAACTCTGATATGAAACAACGCAACAGCGTTGTTGCTGCTCGAACGAAAGCGGCCACGAGCCACGGAGCAGCCCGTGGCCAGCTGTCTCGCAACAGGCGTAGCTCGGTAGCCGGGTGCATCCTGGTCCTCTGCGAGAGGCTGTGCAAAGGGGGAGCAAGGAAGATGAGAGAGTAGTTGCGCTGTCGCGCGGTGTGGCTCGCGGTAATAGGATTTCACGTAAGCAGCCTCCCAGGCAGCGGCCAAAAATCGAAGGAGCTTACGGACGGCGAGATGCGCCGCCGGCCGGTGCAGCCACCGTGCTGCTGCCGCTCCCAACGAACCAACGAACGAAACGGCCAAGGAAAAAAGAAGGAGAGGACGAATGGACCGCTGGCAGAGGCGCGACGGAGACGGAGCTAGGCCTGGGGAAACCGTGGGACGGGGAGAGACACAAAGGAGGTTGGAAAAGGAGAGGAACCGAGGGAAGGAGACGGAAAGAAAGACGTCCGGGCCGTACAATTTTAATTAACCCGGTACCGGGTAGCCGATCGCGATCGAATCGGGTGCACGATCTACAAGGAATCTACATAAGATCCTCCACTCGCGGCTACAACTCAATCCCCTCTTTCTATTCGGCCCGAGAGGGCCTTAAGCGGCCCGCCACGGACTCCGCCGGATCCGGTGGACACGAACAGCCGAGCACAATCTTTTGCACCGGCTCCCGCAGTCCTCCTGCCCTCGCCCCCGCCCCCGCCTCGCCACGCCAGCTCTTATCTCGCCAAGCATCGAAGATAGCAGCCTCTACTCGGTGGCTGCTCGCCAGGATCCGGCGCGCTCATATTGTTCTCCGCGCGGCGAGTAACTTACCGGGAGAGAGACCGCTTCTCGCTTCGAGTCTCCTCTTTTCTCCTTCTTCTTCTTCGTCTTGTTTCACGATCGGGACCGATGCGTTCGCGACCGCCTTAACGACGATTCCGAGGCATCTCGACGCCTCGAGTGCAGGAGGAGATCGCCAATCCACGGAGGAGGTACAAGAATAAAGTTATCGAGTTCCATTGGAAGAGTTGGTCAGTTGGAGGTTAATAGCGATGGAAGTTAATTCCTCGCCTATATGATCCATGGTGCATCCAGTTTCCATCGAGCACGTGCTTCAAGTATCCGCGACGACGAGGGCGTCTAATGTATTCCATCGAAAACGTAAATGCGGGACTTTAATTACCCATTAACCGGCGCAAAGTGTCGTTTCCACGGCCGTTAACTAATGCGTTCAGCCTGCTCTAACGAGGGGGATCCTCTCGTGGAACTACGGAGCCGTGGACGCGTTTTTCAACGGGACCGGGGGGGTAGAACCGCGGCATTCTTTCGTTGGCGAACGTCCCCTCGAGGCAATGCTCCGTCCTTTGTTCCTGCGGCGGTCGATCGGCCGATTAAGCCGAGAGTTTAACGCGAGAGGACGTCCAGGCCCCGAGGATGGTCCCGCGCGTCCGTGGCCCGACACGTGAGCGGCAACGAGTTCATCTGGTGCGCGTCGCGACGTCCACGCTACCTTGGCGGATTCCTCGTGTCCACGTGTACGCGTACCGAGAGTCTTAGCCCTTCCTCGCGGCGATATCGAAGGAGGAAAGACGGGGCCGCATAAAGGGACCGAAATCCTCGCGAGGAGGAGACGATAGCGAGAAAAGACGATGGGCGATACAAGAATGAGGAGTGAGATAGGACGATTCAGGACAACGGAGCGAGGGAGGGCCGATTTAATACTCGAACGAGCCAGCAGCTCGTTTTACACCAGATGGTTTTACATACCGGCCGCTATCGTGTTACCGCGCCTCCACGTATGGGTGCATCTCTAATACGCGCGGACGCGAAAACGAGAGCGAGGGCCCTCCGTCAAATCTGCGCGGAACCACTCCAATCGGACAAAGATCGCTGATCTCCTTCCGGGGAAGCTGCGAAAAGCTTGCTGCTTCGTCATATACGATAGTTTGGAGCAAAGGAATCACAAGTAGACCATAACTTCGTTCCTCCCAACTTCCTAACCGTCCGCCACCTACCTCCGCGTAAACGCCTAACAAATAAACCCAGAAATTTGTCACGAACGTGACCAAAGAGATTCGTTATCCCGAAGAGACTATCATTCGCGGTCGAGTTACCCCCACGCGAGGTCTGCGCACATAACGTTGCGGGCTGTTCGGCCCAAGCGGGGCGTGCGTGCACGCGTTGTCCGCGCGCTGGTACACGTTGAAATATCGGCGTTGTAGCCGGTAGATAAGGAACGCGCGTCTTAAGTAGGCAAACGACCGAACCTAGGTAACGCGATTAACGAGGCCCCGCGAACCGTGGCGGCGTGTACTCGTTCGTACGCCTTCTTTCTCATTAAGCGGGTGATAGATCGGCCGCGCGCGTTATTATTAAACGCGTCCGGCTGGGAGGATATCTCGGATCGCACGAAAGAGGGAAAACGACGCCAAGGAGGCGGGAGGGAGAGGTAAGAGCCAGTCCAGCCGAGCGATTACGCGGCGAAACCGAGATTAAGCGTCGTTTATCGTTGCCCGTTGATAACTCGCGCGTCTCGATGCAAATCGCGCCGATCGTTTAATCCAGATCGATCGACTCCTCTCCTCCTTGATCGCGCCCGTGAGGAGATCCGTCCAGACGTCCGTTTCCACCGCTAATTATAATTAATCAGTCGTAACCGACGGAGCATTCGTATAATCGCGAGTGGAATCACGAAATGCCTGCGATCAGAAACACGAGCGTGGAACAGGTTCCAAACTTCAGCTGCGAATTTCTCCAGTCTTCGATGGGTCGATCGATCTTCCGTTTACTCCGTTTTAGCGCCAGTGATAAAGAGCGTAATGGAATTACGCAGCTGCGAGGACAGACATGGTCCGAGGTGCCAATCCGGATCTTTCTTCGATCGATCGATCGTGGAGAGGACATTTTTCATCCTCGGACTATTCGAAACGGCTGCTGCATACGAATTCGCAGATTTCGCAACGTCGTTATAGCGAAAGTAATGGTTGACACCGCGACGCCGTTCTCCGTGGCGAGCCGAAAAGCCACGCAGAAAATGGGAAAGGAAAGTCGAAGAGGATGGAGACTAATGCCCGTTAAGAGCGGCCTCGAGTGTCGTAAGAAAGCGCCACTGACCTCTCTCGTAGTTGATTTGCCTCTCCTGCTGCCTCGCGTTGTCGGCCGCGACCTTGAGCAGACCCTGGATATTCCTGAGCAGGGTCTCCGTACTCGAGACCGAGGGATCCTGGCCACCCTGAGAGACGGCCACCGCCGCGGAGGCGATCTGCGAGTAGTTCAGGGCCTGAGGACTTTCCGAGCCAGGCGCGGCCATTGGCAGGTTCTCTGGCACGTCCGACAGATCTGGAAAAAGGCACACCATTTGTGTAAGACGTTTTATTTACTTATTTAAGTTTTTTTTTTTTATTAAAGTTTGAAGCCAGAATGTTTAAGAGGATCTAGTCAAAGTAACAATAATAGCCTAATAGCCCTTCCTACGAATTCCTGTACGAACGAAGCCTACTCTCCTTCGATTCCGCTCGAAATAAAATAATGGCACGCGAGCGGTTCGTTCCGTTCGCCTATGAGGCTGGAGTTTTTTGTCCCCGTCCCTCTGGCGCGTATACGGCCCCGCGTCGCCGATAAATCGTCGGGGCAAGGATCGTGGAACAACGTTCGAGGGAGGTCTCTCGCGTTCGGGCGGAGAGGAGACTTACAGCGCGTGCGTGTTTCAGAGTCGTAATCCCGCGCGGACTACTTGTTACCCTTCGCCACGTTTCTGATTTAACGTCACCGCGGACGAATTAAATTCGCGAATTAAACGGCCGTAGCCCCACGGGCGCCGAGGCCGCGATTAGTCCGACGCTAAGGCTTGTCGAGAGGCCAAGTCGAACACCGAATTGTCGTCCACGAGCGTGCAAACGCGGCCAGAGGACCGCTCGAGCGTCCAGCCGCGCGATTTATCCTCGTGTGTCGCGCCGCGGGATTTGGAGGGAAAACCAACGAGATTCCTCGAGGGACGAAGAACAAAACCTTCCCTCCCTCGTTCTTCCAGGATCTGGCAAACTCGTGTTCCTTTTTGCCCCGCGTCCTGGGCGACGGAGTGCGTCCAACCCGCGACGCGTTCAGCGCGGCTAAAAGGGCGGGAGTAGTCTCGTTATTCTCGCTCTATCGACGATTAGCCTGGAAGCATGGTTTTGGTCGTTTGGCAAGGAGAGGAGTCGGAAGAAAGGGGGGAATCTGAAGGATCCAGGCGGATCGGCCGGAATAAAGGATGCCTTATGGTTATGGGCTCAGAAATCCGGAGAGAGAGAAAGAGAAAGAGAGAGAGAGAGTGGCGAGACAAGACGTCTGCGTGGGTTCTCGCCGGGGCTTAAGTGACCGACCGCTCGGTGGTACGGCCCACACCGTGTGGTGGCTTTGGTCCCGGGCTTGCTTTACGGCCGATGATACGTGCTTTATTGTATCGTCTTTTAATTATCAGCGCGCACCTACAACGCCACGGCATTCGGTTACTTATTGCCATTGGCCGATTTAATGCTCGCGCGCCTCTCTCTCTCACTCTCGATCTGGCCGGCACCTTTTGATAGCGAACTACTCCTCTACTCCTCTGCCCTCTGCCCTCTTCTCCTCGTTTTTTTCTCTGGCTCCTTTGCCCCGTCGATTTCGCCCAGTGTGTCCTTCCACGTCCTGGGCCCATTACAATTATCTCCGTGCCCCGGGGCTCGACGAGTCCAGTTTGCGAGAAATACGAGGCGCGACTCGCGGGGAGGACGTGTCCTTTCAACTCGTCCGCAGTCCTCGCGGGAATTCGCGAGCAGGACGGAACCGAGCTCCAGGAAGTCGCGACGAAAAACGGGCGAATCGCGGCAGAACGGATTCCAGGAACGAGAGCGAGATAGCGGCGCGCGTCTCATTAAATCAGAACTGCATTCCACGGGCGTGTACACTCCCACGGGCGTTCGATGGGGTTCTACTTCGATCACCGCGTCGGGCACCATAGGTAGGATGTAGCCGATGCATACGACACGCTGCGAGACACGGATTCCTTCCCCCCGCGGCTAAAACACGACCCTCAGAATTTATACGTCTAACTCGTGTCTTTCCCGAAATTTAGGAGCCCCGCTAATTCGAGGGTACACACCCCGGATCCTCTAATCTGGCGAGCGCTCAGTTCCTTTTAGACGTTGGTCGGGTCCTTGCCCCGCGCGAATTCCAAACCTTCGCGCCATTCTAGCCATACGAACGCGAACTGTCCCTGTTAACACCGAGCATTACTGATAGGAAATTTCAAAGAGAATCTTTTTGGATTTTTAATGAAAAGAAGACTAGTGGATATCGACGAGGCTCGACGACGTCGTTTCTTTTTGCTCGCGTCGAGGGGTGTGGATTTTGGGGGCTCTAATTGGAATATCCAATTAACGCGCACGGCGCAGGGACAATCGGCGAATCGATTAGAAATCATCGCGATTATGACGCCTCGATGCGTCGAAACGCTCGGGACAGCTGAGATAGCACCGCTGTGGACCGCGGGCCGAGATTCTTATCTGGACCCATCTTTCATTATTAAAATGAAACTAAATACCGAAGATGCGAGTCTAACAACCGGCCGGCTCTCTCAGTGGTGCTTCTTTCGAAGGTACATCCACCCTGGAAGCTTGCAATTTTCAGTCGTGATCTTTTCGACGAACGAGGGATGGATGAAATGGCAGAGATGGCTGAATGAATGAATTGCTCGACACAGATTATAATATGCAGCCCTTACTCGTTACTCGAAACTGTTATCCATCCTTCGCTCCATCTCTGCCCTCAGTCGAAACCATTCTCCGCGCGGAAAATTTATTCTCATTACTATACCATTAAATCGCGGAATAATTAATATTCTAACTCGTCAGCCTCAGCGGACTCGTAGCAATTAATTTTCCGCGAGCAACGTATTTTCAATAGGCGCAGGGAAAACAATCCGACACTCGTCGAATTACCGATCGCTCTGGACTTGAGGATCAAATTGCTGGAAATTATCCAGAAGAACATACGACGGTTTGCGTGCAAGTCGAGCACGATCGAAAGCGGGAATCGATAACACCGAGTACGAGTCTAATCGCGAAACGAGATCGAATAGAAATCTTCGATCGAGGATGTATTTTGATCGAAACAGGAACGTGAAACAGTAAAGTGGAAAGTATTTGGCGAAATTGTGAACAGCTCCAAGGAGTTTCCAAGCAGGAACAACTTTTGACAAGTTTTGACAACCGCTGAGGCGAGTTGCTCGGTGAGCTGGCGATAGAGAAGACGAATCCCAGAACGTCGTTTCGCCGAGGGGCCGAGATGATCGATGAGAGGGTCTGACCTACCAGTCGTCTCGGGGAACTCATCTTTAAACGCGGTCCGTCCAGCCGATTCGATATAATTATTTTACGTATGCGCGCCGCAGAACGGGGAACATCGTTTCGACTTTCGGCACACGTCAAATTCACCGTCACGGTCCGGCTGGCGCTAATTGATCGACCGATCGTCGCTCAGCCCGGTGCGCGTATCGACGCCTAGATCGAACGCGTTTCACGGCGAATCGTCTCACCTTCGTCCTTCTCGTTGTCGTCGTCGAGGTCCTCGGACAGGTTATCGTCCTCGTCCTCGTCGTCCTGCGAGCGATGCGACGCCTCAGCCTCGCTTCCGGAGTGCTCGCCCACGCTTCCGCTTCCCGCCGTCTTCGACAGGTTCAGCACGGGACTGTGACCGTTCGAGGAACCTGCAACGACGGAATCACACTTGACTACAAAATTGCAATCGTGAGAAAAAGGACAGGCTGATTGTTAGGTTATTTTTTGGACAGTTATATATACGTGGTATAGATTGTGATAGCGGGGACAAATTAATCCGTTGTTTTCCGCGCTAACTTTTGAGGAAATTTTGCTGGAAAAATTTGAAATTTGGAAGCTATATAATCTAAGATTTGACACGGTATATCTTGTTACAACCTTTAATAATAGTAATAATAGATGGACAATCTCCGAGGATCTCTGTTTTCTCGAGAGATGGACACTGGTTGATGGATCTTATTTGTCTCGGCGCATCTCTGTTTGCCTGCCCCATCCACTTTCCGCGGATATCTGCCCGCTCCCCTTGCTCTTTGTATTTGATATCCTAGCATTTTAATCCTGACGTGGATAGATATACTGTTTGGCCAGCGACGCCGTCCAGGAGTGACGCATCGCTCGGGCCAGGCGTGCACCCGTCGAACCGGTAGAGCTGACCCGCCACTCGATACACGCGTTTCATCGACGTCTTTGTTCCGATAGACGCGTAACGAACGCTATTTTGCATAATTCGACCGAGTTGCCAATTTTACAGACCCTTTTCAAGAGACAATTTTATTTATTAATATGGAAATATGAAAGTACGAGTTGTTGCACCAAATTTTTGTTAACAGTTGAGACGAAATTGAAACGAAACGACTAGAATTTGTTTGCTGGTTCGATCCTGTGCTATACGAAGACCACTGTATTTGGACTAGAACGATAATCTTGTGCTTAAATTCTGTTCCCGAGTGTTCGTCTTACTGGAATTGTCCAATCTGAAAGTTTCGGGCGCGAGAGGACGGGTATTCGAGTGGAATAGGATCGATGGAGCACGGTCGACGGTCAGAGTCGGCGTTGAAATCACCGCAGGGGGACCGTCGATTCCGTGGGGCCCCCGATCGGAACACGATCGGATTCGAACTCGAAACGTCCGGTTTGTCGCCGCACGGCTGGACCGCATGGAGCACCGCGCCACCAGCGGGGATAAAAGGTTCGATCGGACGGATTAAAATATTACGGGGAATCACAAGAAAGGTGGAGCCGCGGTGCGTCCCGTAACCCGATATCGAACTTAATCTCTGGAGCCTCCTAAACGCTCGGTCGGGCCAACAAATAAAGAAATCGAGAAAAGGACTGGCCCGAGCCACGCTCGGTTAACTCGTCCTCGACCGCGGGATCTTTCCGCGTCGCTGGTTTTCCACTTCTAAAGATATGGGAAACTCGATAAATAGGTATTTCGAGATGCCTGTACTTGTTAATTCAGTAATTGCGAAGGAGAAGAGAGTGAGGAATAGAGTAGGGTGAGAGGAAACAAACGAATTAGGATTTCTTTTTATTTGACGTTTTTGTGGTAAATCGTCGTTTTGGTTTTACAACTTTAAGACAGCGTTGCGACGCGCCTCCTAGCTAGACGCATCGCTTAATGGTATCCGTAATACTACTCGGCGTTATTCGCCGTATTATCAACAGATTACTGTAATTACGGTAAACGAGCGTAAGCGTATTTATCTTACCATTGTGCGAGCTCAGATCCCTGGGTTTTTGGTCCAAAGCGAGTGCTCTCTCGGCGTCTCCTCTCTCCTCGCGGAGCCTGCAACCAGACAACCACACAGAGGTAAAGCTTCGGTATTAATACCGTGGATTGAAATCGACCGAGCGGAGGTGGACTCGACCGCGCAGGGCATTAATTAAATAATTATTCTAGTCGCTGGCCAAGCGAATCCGCGCGCGTAGGAAGATAAGTGCCGGTCTCTCCACGAGCCAAACGTTCCGACGATTATCGACGTTAAATCGATTCGCGCTCTTTCCCCATCTGTCACGCTAGGGAAGATGTCGCCTTTCGTCTCGAAACGCGTTTTTGTCCACAGGGGATCGTTACACTGAATCATCCAAAGGGAAACCTTATACATGGGTGTAGATTTAACATCGATGTGTATTTAAAGGGAATTTAATATAAAAATTTACTAGGTAAACCAAAACTGTTTCCTCTGTCTTCGCTCTGATAAATTCTTTCACAGGAGTCAGGTCTTGTACCGTATTCCAACTGTATGGAAACAAGGAGACTACTGTGGAAGATGCTGCTGGTACACGTTGTCCCACTCGACCATCTAACGACGTCCATTCGAAACGCGACGCTAGTCGTGTCGTTGGGTCGCTTTAAAAGGACACGTTAAACGAGGCGACGAGTCCTCGCCGCTGCTGGGCCTCCGGCCCCTCTTTTATTTTCTTTCGGTTTCCTCGAATGTTCGACTTTACGAGGGTCGGGGCTCGTTAAGGTGCACACAGCGCGGCTTTATGCTCCTGCATCGCGAAACTTTTAATCTCGCCCCTATATTGTTCGGCCCTCGTGCTGCCTTCGGGCTGTTCGGTAGCTCGCAATCGTTAAGATCCGCGTCCCGATGCCGCGGGACGTGCCGAGGAAACGCTACGCGAAACCAACTTCGTTCGATCTTGACTCGTCAACTCGTATTTTCTTATTTTTTAACTTTCTGAAGCTCCTTATACGTTCCACAGCCAACGAAAGTCATCTGAACACGGTGGACAGTGTTACAACTAAATGTACAATCATCCCTCGTGTCTTGTAAGTCCTTGGTCTCGTCTCCTCCAAGATCTCTAAAACGGAGGGATCCAGATGACATGTTATCGGTCCGCGAAGGATTTTTCGAAGAAATTAAGAAGGAAGGTGGCTGGGTCGAAAAGAAGCCGAGGGAGGCTTTTATCGCGCGCTTTACGCTCGAGGTCATCCGCATATTTACGAATTTATTTTCCAAGAGGCGCGCGCGTCGAGTGAGAACGAAATGGGTGTTTCCCGGACGATTAGGCTCCCTCCCATCGCTGCTGCCCCACGAAGACATCCCACCTTTCACGCTTCTTTCCTCTTCCTGCAAATTATTCTCCCGGGTATACTTTTTCCCGGGCAGCTCTCTCCGCTCGCGGGCCGAGGCCGCTTCTTCGCGCCTCGAATCGAACCGCGGACCATTAAGTAAGAAGTTAATATCATTAAACATAATATTGGGCGCATCTGGGAGCCGCAGAGCACTTACCGAGCCACCCTCCCGCCGCAAACCACCCTCCCGACCGTCCTCGACTCAGCGCGAGCCCGCGAACACCCTCGACCGCCCCCGCGCCCCCTCCTCCTCTCGAACCTTAATTTTTTAATGAGAAAATGCTTTCAAAGAGCCGGAGAGAAATACTGTGGCGCGTCTACCAGCGATAAGTTACGGCCGCGTTAAGCGCAATGGAGAGGAGAGGAGCGTTCACCCTCTTTCCTCCCCTCTTGTCTTTTCAACCGTCGCGTCTGCGTCTCGAGTTGCGACGCTGAATTCCGAGGAATGTCGGTGGGGGTGGTTCTTTCACCTGTTCGTGACAGTATCATCAATGGATTGCTAAAGATTTTCTAATGAAAATGAGCCCAAACACGACCCGCGGTACGTCCCGGGACGGTGTATCTCTCAGGCATCATACGGTGTAGTTTGAATGATGTAGTAGTACGACCTGTAGTTGCACCCCTCAAAATGATATTCATACTAATAAAAGCAACATTTTTTTAAAATCCTGAGTTATTACTTTTAAACAAGATCACAAATAGTTAAATCGTAACTATTGCACACCAAAAAATAGACACAATTCTCTGGAAAAATTGTAAAAGGATATCAAAGTAAAGACTCTTATCTATACTGGTTTTTTCAAGGGAGATGACAATCTCTCCAGCGAGATACGAAGATCGCGCGGGCGGGGACCATCGAGTAATAGACGTATCGTACGCGTCCGATATCGCGACGACTTAATTCCGAGGATAATTAATATTTTAATTGGTAATACGAGTCGATTACGAAGACGATGGGTGTCTGGATCCGCCCCCACGCCCGAGCCTCGCCCTCGAAGCTTCCACGACGGTCCTACGCGGCACCAGAACGGATTCGGACGAGGAGGATGCGGTGGATTCCTCGGAAACCTTTCGGAGCTCTCAAGATGTGCAGGAGAGAAAGATGGGGCCGAACAAACATTGGAGGAAACATTGGTAGATTTATATGTTTGGGAGTGACACGAGGATCTTCGATCCACCTCCACATGTATGGGTGGCAGTCCCCTCGTACCTCCTTAAGAAGGTTAAGAACCACTGGAGTGGAGACAGGGAGTAACAGAGAGGAGAGATTGAGAGCCGATTCGCCGAGACGTCGCCGTAACCGGCAACGAGCCAAGGTTATTAAATTTGTAATTAGTCGAATATTACGGCGAGCGTCGCCGAGCGTCTGCGTCTTCACGGTTCCGGGCCGCACGGTTGCGTGCCGCGTTTACGCGCGCCCGCGTGCGTTTATCAGCGCGTTTACCTGTCCTCGGGTGAGTAGACACCTAGACGCGAGGCCACAGCCTTTACACACCGCGTTAATACATCATGGATTTCATTACGCGCGCCCGTGCCTTTCCAGCGCACGGAAACGCTCACCGCTAGTCGCGAATAATTACCGAGCGCCGCCTTCCATCTTGGAGGCGAGCTTCCACTGCGAGACTTGGTCTGTTGATATACGTGCAGTTCTCAGGGAAAATTAGTTGACCATTGGGTTCTGAATATTCTGGATAGAATAGAGATTTTAGGAGAGACTTGAGAAGACTCAAAGAAGATTAAAAAATGGATCAACTACAACACTAGTCAACATTAAAAAAGATAAAATATTTACTCTCTATCCTTCCATAATTAACATGCCGAAAGAGAACGATGATTAAAGCGGTCTGGAAGTATACCTCGGGAGTTCAAACATCGTCCAAAGACAAACGTCAGGCTAAATACACCCCATTCGTCTCCTCCGGCAACGATTGAACCGTATCAATCCCCGTCGCGCTCATTCAGTATCCTACGATACGCGCAGGAACTAATAAGCCCAGCGAACGGTGCCCCTCCCCAGATCTTTGCCTTTAATTTTGATTCGGTAATGACGAACTCCACGGGGATTCCCTCCCCGATGCTTGGAAACGACCGCTCGGCCCAGCAGGAGTTCGTTAACAGGCGTATCGCGAGCTCGACCTGCGATTCCGCGATCGCACGGTCCATCTCTGCCTAGACTGCTCGAAAATCGGAGCGCAATTATCGATACGAAATGCACGGGGCAGAGGGATGGAAAAGAGATGGATACTCAACATTAGCGAACGATTCGCGAGCTTCAAAAATATATAATATACAATTTAGACACGTTAGTTTAAACGTTCTTTAAAAAAAGAAGACATTGAAACAATGAAGAAGCTTGTGAACATAAAACTTTCTGAGAAATCCCAAAGCAATCGATCTACCTGGCTGCTGGTACTCTACTACTGTGAAATTATACTGCTGCTAAACGTTCCCAGCGCAAACTCCATCGGTTGAAATGCCTGTAAAGCGATCAACGCGATGAGAGCCAACGCTTGGATCTTTCTCGTTCGTCAAGCTCGCGCTCACGGGGTCGGAAAGTCGTTGGTCTAAACGGTCGGTTATCTGGCTAGTCGATCGGCATTGTCTTTCCTCGGAAGCCCCATTCGGAAGCGGAATCGAATAGCCGCGGTGGTCGACGACAAAGGTGGCCCCAACCAGTGGCACCGAGAAAACAATTTAGCTCAATCGCAACGTTTCTAGGCAGAATCTCTCAGGCGTCGTCTAATTAAAACGCTGTCCTGCGCGGATATAAAGTCGGAGGTTATCGCTGGGCGTCGTATCTGATATCCCTGGGCTGACTTAATCCGACTGTATTTCCAGCCAGAACAGTTTCGAGCGCCGACAGACACAGCTCGTCCCGTGCACGTACACGTATTTACGCGTACCTACGCGCGTATATGGAACGAATAGAAACTCGGGTAGTCTCATTTCCTGTCTGCGGGGGTCCCGCAGGGGATACATAATTAGCTGGTTCGCCCGTTCGTCGGAACGCCGAGACAGGGGGAACGTAAGGAGACCTTTCGCCTCGCTCGCCTTTTGCTCCAGCTTCCTCGCGCTCCTCCGTTGCGCGCAAAATTATCGCGAGACGCTGGAGTGGGAGGAGGAAAGAACCAAGAAAGGACAGAATTTGTTTCTCTATTTGTTTGACGTTTTCTTTGCGTGAGGTGCTTGTGAAATAAATACTACAAGATACTCGTCTTCTGGTATTCAAATAAAATTCTACCCCATCTCCGGACGGATCCTCGGGGCTCGAAATTGAACGTGTTTTTCCTCGTCCACGCGTTTCTTCCCCACTCGCAATTTCCTAAACGAAGCGATCCCTTTGGTGCTCCTCGCCCGATGAACTTGACCGCGAGCGTATTAAAGCCCGCTGCGAGACGTACAGCGAGGAATTAATCTCAATCGTCGGCGGGCCGAGAGGCGGGCGTCATTTATCACGACTCGTTGCCAGCACGGGGACCTACCCGCCGAGGGCTGGAATCCACGGATTGATATGAAGTTAGCAACGGTAGTCTGCGCCCGATTGTGTCGTGACTGCTGGCGAGATCTATTAGTCAAGGGAGCCCGGCGCGGAACGGAAAACGGGAGAAGAAACCTGCTGCCTCCGTGAGACCGTCCATCCCTCGCCAGAGGGAGAGATTCGAATAACAAATGAGATATAAAAATTGCGGGGATTTGTTCGCGTTTATTAGATCGAACAATTGTTTGAGTGAGATTTTGGTGGATTAGTATAGGGGTGGTATGAAGTATAGAGGGGGGGAGACATAATTACATAATACATTATTTTGGTGTACCTACTAACATGTCACATAAAATTTCAATCTGCTTCATCAAACTTGTATCGATCCTGCAAACGAATGGCTAATTATTCCACGTTATCCTTCTAAATTTTATATCTAGACGAAAATGTCTTCCCCTAGCAGAAGTAGAGGGGGTGAAAGGGAATTCGAAACGGAGATAAAAGGGAGTAGAGCGTAACGTTGATTCACCCTGCCTCGCCCTGGGTGGGCTTTGTCACGTGGAGGATTCGCGCACGGTATCGTTGTCGTAAGTAGCCGGAAGGATCTTACCCCCGCTGACAATGAACTCGCGTAAACGTCGCGATTAACGCTCTACCGAGCTGCTACGGGGCGAGCGCCCTTTTTGCAAAGCGACCGTCCGCCTTTAAGCGCGGTATCAAATCTGCATAAGTATGGAAGCCGCTCTTTAACGAGTTCCAGGAGGAGGAGCGCTGATTTTTACTCGGAAGCTTTATCGAGTTGCCCCGATAAAGCGCCTGTTCTCCGCAAAATTTGTGTCACTGAGGGAAATACAAGGAGGGCTTTGAAACGTGAGATGTAGGTATATATTAGTTGGTATATACATTTTTAAATTAATCTCCTTTGGGATTCAATGTTTCGATGCTAGAAAGACTCTTGTGTGCCGCGTGAGACACTGTCTGATGAGTAGACTGGGGATGTTAATGCGCTTCTGCATTTCTCAAAAATATACAAGGAAGTATCCCTTTACATACAAACAAATATTCCAATCATTATTTAAAGGAAAATAATTTTCCCCGAACGAGTTGAGCTCTCTATCGAATCTTCGAGCAACTCCGAGTAGACGAAAAGGGGGAAGAGGTCGAATTAATGCTCGGACATCTTATTCGCGGGGCATCGATTTGATCGACGAGCCGAGGAAGCTGGAATCTCAGGCATCCACTGATTGAATCGGCCATAGAGCTCCCTCGAAGAGCGGTCGCGCACGATTTGATAAATGTTGTCCGTCTGCCGATACGTCGGATAATATTTGCGAGGATCTGACAGAAATCGAAAGGCCGGGACGACAGGATCCAGTGTAATTCGATTCCGTCGACCCCCTTATTCCGCTCGTCCACGAGGAACAGCGGTCCTGACACTCGTCCCAGGTCGACTCGGGACCACCACCTTCTCGATCTCCAAACCAATTTCTGATCCCTATTCCTCTTAACGCGCTCTGATCTTGAATTATGTTTCTCATATTTCCTGCGACTCTCGTCTCGTTGGCTTCGTTTAACCGCCTTCCTCTTGAAATCAACTCGCGAATCCGCGAAATCGGAACAAAATTATCATCTTTTGCAAGTGAGAAAGTTTCGGGTTACTATGAAAACACAAGTTTTTACAGATGTCCGAAGGGGTTTAAGAGTGAACTGAATAAAAAATCCCAACGAAACGCACAAATTCTGTATAAATCCAAGAATGGAAAAATCGAATTCTAAAGTCTTTTTAAGGACACCTTTTGCTATGGAATTAAGCTGGATAGTCTACCCTCGGCGTTTCTATACAGGATGGCTGTTGCGAGGCATTCCTGCGATTCCACTCCTCGACTTGCTCTTTCTTCCATCTTTGCGAGTAACATGATCGGCCAGCGGACCGTTCCGCTCGTAATTATCGACGTAACGCGCGGAGAGGCCGTGGCGAAATAAGGAATATCCTTGCGGGATGAAGGCTCGCTCCTGGCGGGACTCGTTACGAGGAGGAACCCCTTTCGCCTCGGATGTCACAGTCCTGAGGGTGGCGTTTTCGGGAACGCGCACTTTGGATCCCGTTACCAACCCGGTCGCGCCTCCCAACCTCTTCGGAACTGGCTCGTTTATTATTTCGACTAGGTAGAAATTTCGAGGGGACGAGAGAAAGTCGACTGGCGAGTTGCTCGAGTAGGCGAACCCTTGACGCAATTGTACCTCTATCATCCCTGGTGTTCCAGGTGCAACATTAAAATGTGTTGAAAAGGCAAGATATTAATATTTTCACAAAGTTTGTAACGAGGGAAATCATTTTTCGACGCAGACGTCGCGTCGGTCAGTCGTTGCTCGATTCGGAAATGAAAGTTGGAAATATTCGGGCTCGAGGTTCGATTATCGAAAAACCGGCTCTGCAGCGGCATACTTTCGTCAATTTGGCCCCAGCTCGGGCTCTTTGTACTCTCGAAATCACGACTGTTCCCGTCATTATCGGAACGCTCGTCACGCGTCCCGCGATGCTTTTGATTTTTCACGGTAACGAAAAACACACACCACCCCGCCACATCCCCCCTTGGACCGATCGCGTTAATGAAAAACACGGCTCGAAAAGGCGGAAAATATTGTGCCGCGCGACCCTTTGTAAACGCGGTTGCAAATCGCGGCCGAACTCGATACGCAGTAATGTCTCTGATGTTGACAAAATTTGTTTCTGATGAGTTTACTTTTATTTTTGACAACACCGACATAGTATTTTCAAGCGGTCCCCACTCCGAACAACAGGGTAATTACAGTTTACCGTATACTTTCGCTCAATGTGTTTTAACGCCTGGTTTTGGATCGAGGCCGCGTCGACTTAGTCTCGGATGCTCGCTCGTCGACGGAACGAGGTGTAAACGACCGGCTGCGACGAATAATTGTTTGTTTGCACGGCTTTAAACGCTTTTTATTCGCTGCGCTGGGTTCTCTCGTTTCTCGGCTGCTATATGGGATCCCCTTTCGCGCGCTTCTTTTTCTGCTTTCTCGTCTTGGGACCCTTCCGCTCGAGGTTGCGTATACAGGACGCGTCACGACACGTGGACATCGTTTCGAGCAGTGAAAAAAAGGCGGGCGTAAACCGTGTACCATAAATATGACACACTTTCAGTTATAAAAATTGTAGTTTTTATATCCTCCTATATACTATTTTCCTTCATTCTCTTAGATATTGGATAGTGCAAGTACATCCAGATCTCGAATAAGAAAGATCTATTCGCATTTGATCGTTTCTTTTTGTCCTCGTCAACACTGGAACTCTGATGGTACGTTCCCTCGAGTAGAATACCAAATTTTTATTTCCTCTGCCAGCAAATGATTCTGCTTCAGGTCTGAGCAATTGGATAACCAGTTTCCATCGTGTGCAGAGGGATTGTAGTCACGCGCGTCGGCCAGAATCGTTTATCCCCCAGGAAGACAGGCGTCCGCGCTGGATCGCGGTGCTCGTGGACGATACGTCATCCCCGTCGTCGGGAGGCTGACGTTCGCCCCCTCTGCGCGGCGAGAAAGCCTCGAAAGCATTTTTCAATTCCGCGAAACTTTACGATAGATATCTTCCCCACGAGAGGAGCGAGCGACCGCTCCGCTCGCCTCGCCCAGAAACATTTGTACATAAATCTGAAAATTATGAGCCCTCGTCGTCGTCGTTGGCTCGCCCCCGATGGTTCACCCCCCTCGTACACCCGCAGCCTGTTGGCCATATGCCTGCCAACGCGTAACGGAGAGATAACGCCGAGGGGCAACCCCTAGCGAAGGCAACCGCAACCCCGTCGCTGCGTATGCGCTGTGAAACTGCAGTCTTGGACCGTAGCTACCCTCTCGCTTTCTTCTTTTGATCCTCCGCCTCGAATCGAGCCCAAGGCGAAAAGCCTTCGTGTGTAAATCAAGATTCGTGGAAAATAAAAATCACTTTCGCGCCGGATCGCCCGATTAAAGAGCCATCGATGGTCGCTCTGGGAGCCCAAGACCGCGAATCTCACCCTTCCGGGACGAGGGAGGAACGAGGACGGGGCGCAACGAGGCTTATCGCGGTTTCGAATGGACCGATTCCACGGGGGTCGCGCGTCGAATCGTCGCTCGCCTGTTTTTACCCCGATTCCGCTCCCTCGTCGACTTTTTTACGCGATGGCCTCTCCACCCTTCCTCGAGCCACCCTCGCGAGCCTTGTTCTTGACGAGAATTCCATTTGGATCGCGTATCTCGGTATCGGTGAGAGATTACGGGCTCTTGTGTCGTTTCAAAAAATAGATTTCTTCCGAGATTTCAAGTGTTAAGCCTTTGGAGGTACACGTGCTTATACAGACAATCTTTCAGGGTTCTAGTTTTTGTTCATTTCTCTCAGACAGACGACTGGCTTGTTTATTTCAATGAAAAGAGTTGAATGTAAAGTATTTACTGTCGATCTTTAGTCAAAACATATAGAAAAAACGATTTGGCACGGAACGTGTTAACTGCACGTTACTCGTTACTGTTAATTTTCGAATAAAAAGTTCCCTAATAGAAATGAAGTTTTTTAAGGTTTCAAAGTAGAAGCTCGCCTCTTACACTTGGTGGATGTCGAGGAATTCTGCGCGAGTTCAGTCGACGATAAGTCTACCATTCGACCTCTCCCTGTCGCCGAACGCCTCGATGCTCAGCCGCCAGGCAATACGCAAATAAACTCACCGATCCCCTTCGCGTTCCCTCGACCTATCGCCCCATCCATAGGCTCCAAAGCCAGCCTCTGGAGCGATCGAAGAAAAATATGTCGAACGAGAAAAATAAAGGGCCAGGGAGGCAGAAAAAAGGCGCGCAAATCGGCCCATCCACTTCCATCCCCAAGATTCCGAAATGGATTCGACTGTGGTATAATATTCCTACACTCTTTATAGCACTATAGTCTTTGGTCATTGAACTTCCATTATGTAGTTCTGTGTGTTGAGGAGGCATCACCATAGATGAATTATAGGGTTGATTAAACAGCTTCTGTTTACGAATAGTGTCCGCAGGGGCTGTAACTATGGTTGACAAGTCTGACTGTGGCTACAGTACGGGTCTAGCGATCCCGAGGTACCCGAGTTATATCTTGTTACAAAATGGGCGAACAGGAATCGCATTACTGATTTACCTTTGGAAAAAGTAGAATAACACGTCAACGAGAGGACGGCGCAGTGGACCCTCGAAGCATCGAATCTAGAGTAGGGACAATCGTTTATCGATGAAGACCGGTATCTCTCGCGAGGAAATCTGCTTCTCCGCGATAGAGCGAAACTGCGCCCGTCCCCTGCCCCCGATCCGCGCGGCGTATGGGGTGACACGCGTGTGCGAAAATACGCGCGTAAAAGGGCGCTTATCGGGTTTGCGCAAGAATAGGATTCGACGACGCTTCCGAAAGCCATAACCGAAACGGTAACTGCCACCCCTCTGACTGATCGAACTTATTCTTTTCCTTCGTTCCGCCAGCCGTCGTCGTTGCGTCTCCTTCTGTCGCAGACCCCGTCGATAATGCTTCGAGGTCGACGCAAACGGGGGAGTCGCGCACTATTTTTCTGGAAAATTGAATAGACAAAATCGAATATTTGCCTACTCAGCCGACCGTGTGCTCCCCCCCCCCCCCCCCCGCGTCGAACCGCGTATCTCTTCTCTCCAGTTCGCTCTTTGTATCGGGAATCTTTTGTGCTTCACGGTAGTCGTGGCTCGGCGGGAGCTGAACCGCGAAGAGGCGAGTTGCGATCAATCGTTGCGCGAGGACTTTGCTGGGGATAATAGAAACCGTGCACCCTGGTCGTCGAATTACGATCTTATACAAAAAACGTCAGTGCGAAACACAAAGTAGAACATTGTCATGGATGGGAAATTATTATTCAAATTGTGGAGAAGCCATTCGAACTACCCTTCCACGGAATATACACGCCTGAAGCAATGTTCGCTGGAGTAAATCCGTGAAGAATCCACTGCCGAGTCTAGAACGAGGTATCGTCGTTAGAAACTTTGAATTTCATCTGTCTCACCTTAGCCTAATACAACTGTGTTCAAACCCCTTTAAAATAAAATATAAAATCTTCCTGTAACAATAGCAACAACCAACCTCCATATCGTAAAAAATATTCCAATGAATTAAAAATTGTCTACACCACCCCCGACCAGCTTGTCGAGACAAGTACCAATCCTTTGCACGGTCGCGGCGTCCAAAAAACAATTACGTTGTCTACGCAAAAATAAAGGGTGTCGTCCTTAATTACGCGACAGATCCGTGGAAACGTTTTAGACGGGCCGACCGCGTTCACCTTCGCGCGTTCTCATCAAGCCTCGCTTAATTTCTAACCCTTTCCCCGTCTTGCGAAGGGTGCGGCCAGGAACGCGGCCGGGAGTATATTAAACGACACTCGGAATTACAAATAACAAATTGCAATTTGATTCCCCGCACGCCCAGGACTCGTACGGATGGGCTGCTCCGTCGGGGCCGAGGGCGCAATTTATCATTAGCGCCGACAATTTCACCGACAGCCTTTCGATTCCCGATTCGGGGGTGAAGGGTGATCTCTGGAATGAAAACGCGCGCAAACCAGAATTAGAAACGGAGTCAATTTTCTATTCGTCTGGACAAGTGGGAGAAAATAATAGTTTCAGTATCCCAATTAATTTCTGTAAATCGTTACCACCTATTGAAGTGGTACTCAATTATCCAACGTGTTCTTTCTTAGGAACATCTAACAACGCTAACGCTTGAGGTAATTAATTAAGCGAAGGATTAACGCTCGAGCAGTACGTAGAAAAAGTTGTCCAGCGTTGGTCCGCGTATCGATAATTGGCGGAGCCTGTCTCTGGAACGCTATGCAAGGCACAACCGTAAACGCGAGTCGGGCGAACGAGTCGCGAGAGGGTGGGATCGTAGGCGCGGAGAAAAGAGGGCTGGGCTAAGGGTTGACGGGGGCGAGCGGAGCGGTTTATATGGCTAAAGGCGCATCCCCCGAGCCGTATCGATCGTTGACTTTAAAATTCAAAGAGACCGACAATAGCTTCCCTTTCCGCCGAGCCTCTGTACTACAATATCATATTCCGTTCCTTTCGTTTCATTGTCTGGTAAAGCCTGCGCTAATAATAAAAGATTGCTACCCTGGAAGCTATGCCTAGAGAGAGAGAAATCGTGGAACGAGGGGGTGGTTAGAGAAACGAACGAAGACGGAGGGGGCGGAAAGACGAGCGCTGAAGCGAAACAGAGAAACGGGGCGAGGCGGAGGGAGGAAGGTACAACGGTAAGAGCCGGGGTTTGACTCGGAGGAGTCTTCCCAACTTCGGTGCTACATCATCCAGATAGCCGACCCATAATGCTCCCGTTGAAAAGTTCCTCGAATTCTGCGCGAATTTAATATTCCGCGCACGGCCGCCCTTTGTGCTCCTCAGTCGCGTCGCGTCGCGTGCGACCATTCGATGATTCGCAGACGGAGATTGGCGTGGGAGTGATTCCAAGTTACGTACCTAAGGATCTAGCTACAATACAGGTCAATTAAAAAAAGTAGATAGTATTTATTTTAAAGAAATTTAATCTGGATTTTGGGGCGAAAACACGCGGTGGATCCGAGTCGTGGAGAATTAGGCTTCGTTTTCAGCGCTTGGTCGGTCTTGGAAGGCCTCGTCTCGCGAAGGAAACGACAAAGGGAAAGCGGGACCGCGTTCGAATTACACACGTAACCGAGAGAAAGATATTTGCCGAGGGGAAGGGGAGAGACGAGCATCGCGGAATCAAAGGGGACGGAACAATGGACGATCATATTAAATCATAAATGTAAACGAAGATGGCAACCCAGTGGGGAAGGGGCGAGAGCTCGCGCACGAGTCCGATAATGAAACTTCCCTGGATCCTCCGCGAGCCACAAAGGTACGTAAGCAATAACCGAGCGAGCGTTTTACGCCTACGATTTATCGGGATGCGTTCGCGACGACAGACTTTTTTCCCCCATGGACGGCGCGAGAACCTTTTGCCTCGATAGAGAGATCAAAAACTCCTCTTGGGTGGGTGGAGATTAATTCGACCGTCCTCTCTTTCCAAGTATCCCGAGGATGCCGTGTATCCGATGGACGGATAGCTTCCATCGATGGCCGCACAAACGCGCGTGCAACGCGATCTCGCGAGCGTCGCGCACCTGAGCCGAGATTAAACGTTTCGAGGGATACGAAATGAAATATTTAGCGATCCACGGGGGTTCAAACGGACTCTCCCACCCCCCTGGTAGCCCCCCTATTCTCTTTGTCGGCGATCTGTAGCCGCCGAGTCGAGCTGGAATGCGCTAACCCCTTGTCACAGCACGTCACTCAACGATCGACTCTTCCGTCAAACATTTTCAAATTTATTCTAGACACACAGTTTCTAAGATATCGAGCCGAAGCCAGTTACGGAACAAAGATTAGGGTTCAGATGGAATTCTTCGCACAGTTCTTTACATCCGTTTTCTTTTTTGAAAACATGAAAAAGATTGGAAACTTAAACTGGTCCTGAATTAGGACTCCCGATTCGATGGCTTGTAGGAAACGAGGGCAGATCGAGTGCTCGCGAGGAGCGTGAAAAGAATCGAGCTGAAAGTACGAGTCACTCGGGGGTAGGGGGAGGATTAAGTCGTGTGAAAATTTCCACGATAGACGGTGGCGTGGTTAGATCGATCGGGTGAGTGTTTCAGCCAGGGAACGGGTGGAGGACGTTGAATGGACCGGATTGAAACGTCGACGGGGTGAATGGCGGTTCTGAAAGAAATACATTAGCACAATGTGAAGGGTTACTTGAAAATAAACTGGAATTTACCACCGGTGCTCGATCATTCTTTCAATGCGGGAACGTCGCGCTCCGCTGCCCTCCCCGCCGAAGAGTTTCCGCGAGATTTTCCACGAGACGTTTTCGGAGATCCGCGACTTGACGATTCGTTCCTGTCGTTCTCGATATTCGAATGCTATTCCTGTATCCTCGATGCAGAGATTTTCACGATGGCGAAGTATGTTACAGTCTACTAACGAAATTAACGAGAGTTTAGGTGATCGTTTTTTTAGCTTTGTAATCGCTGGAGAATACAAGCTCTAAAATGTGGTGCTTTCCAACAACTTATAAATTCATAAACATCCCTCACAGACAAATACATTTCCACGAGAACATTTTGCCGAAGAGAAAAAGTGGTCGGTAACGAGCCACGGGCCCCGATAGCCCTCTTCCCTAAAAGGAAACTCGTGTCTACGCCAGGCTACTATGTTTATTATTTCCCGAATGGCCGTAGAAAAACTGTTAGCCTACGTCGTAAACCCGTTCCAGCGAGGCTTAAAAAAAGATTCAATCTTAATTCGCGACTCGACAAGTCGAGCGGCGAGGGCCGTTGGGCGGGAAAGCCGTCCAATTTGCGCGAATCGTAAATCGCGTCGTTGCGCGCGCCCCGACGTCGGAGAAAATCGCGAAACGGTTGGGACGGGGGAGTCGGCTTGTAACGGTCAAGCAGGTGCATTATTATTCGAGCGAATGGTTTACGAGAATTTTATTGTCGGCCCCCGGTGTTCAGCGGTCGTATTTAAGCTTTTATCCCTCTGCCCCGTTTCGCGGGAGAAAGCGAAAGGGTTAGGATTTTATTTTTTGACGTAAAGGGGCTGAAGGGAGGGGGCCCCCCTGTTCTGGGCCATTTCATAAAAGTCGTCTGGCACATTCGTTCCCGTAGATTATTGCCCCGCAGCGCGAGCCGCCACTCGACGTATTATTTTATTTATTATTTCGCTTTAAGACGCATCTTCCTTCGACGAGGGATTAAGGCGGACTCGCATAAAGAACCGGGAGCCTCGTTTCGCGTCACCTTCTGCGGGAGCGCGACCGCTGGCCTTTATTTCCTTCGAAGCGGGCTCCGCTCGCGCTCTAATTAACGATTGGCTCCGTCTAGAGGCGAGGCTGGCTTTAAAAGTTGCCGGAGACGTAGGAGAAGGTATTTGCAAGTTCCTGTAGGATCGATGGGAACTTGTTGAGCTGGGTTAAGTTTAAAAGCGTCGGTAGTCGTACGCGTGGTCCACCGGGAGCTAATATAACGTGATTTAAGACGAAATGTGTTGATCTAAAGCAGTGCATCTGTAACATATCTAATAATTTCACTATTCATCCCCGATAAATAAACAGTATTCCGCAGACCCAGCATCATCTACCAAAAACTCTCCTCTCGACTCTCCTCGATCCAAGTTTCTCCATTACCATAAATCGACGGGACATCCTCAGTTCCATCCGTCTTGGCATCGCTGCCATCGTCAGAATTCGTATTCCGCGTGTCTCCGCGGGGACAAATCGCGTCCTCGTGGAAAAGTGGAGCGAGTGGCACGGGTGTCGGTGAAATTAAGGAACCCCCATGACCGCGCGGTTGGGAGTCGCGTAACGTCTTCTGGGGTAACTCGAGGAAGAAGAAGAACAAGGAAGAAAACGGGGGGTTGGGAGGGTTAGCAGCTGCGACATCGCGAAATTACGAGCTGCCGCTGGAAGTAGTCGTAGTCGGTCCTTAGAGGAAGCGTTGACAAATGACGGAGGCAACTTTTATTATTTTAGATGTCGGCCCATCAGAGACGCGCGCGGTTACGACTCCCGTCGACGTCGTCGTCGCGAAACTGGGATGTGTTTTACATACATTTCGCGACGACCTCCGGGACCTGGCGCAACGCACCCCTTGACAAATGGCTCCGGGGTTTTATTAGAGCAACTTTTTAAGCTACTCCCCCGACAGAGACGCGGAGCTTACAAGAAATAAAGATAAACCCTGCGTGTAACCTCGTTCCCGTTACCGTCCTGGATCGTTTGTTCCTTTCAACGACGCGACGCGACGCGAACCTCGAAACACGATTGCGTTGGATTCTTACATCGGCTCCGTAGGAGAAGGTCCTCTATTTGGGGGGTCGACTGGACGACGTGTTGAATTAACTCCAGTTGTAGTTTATTGCAAGAATCCTAGGTAATCCAAACAAGATGAGAGATTATTGGTTCGAGAATTAATAGAGAATATTCTTTTTCACGTATCCAGTCACGTAGCCAGTCCCATAAATATTCGTCGAAATCAACAGTTACAATTATCGCAAAGTATTATGGAAATACATCGAGCAGACGTTTCGAAAAGTTTACATTGCGATGCATCAGTAAGTACGCTAAGCCCGTCTTAGCGAGGAATCACAGAACGTATAGTATCCACTCTACGACAACAGAGGTTAAGTTTGGATAGCCTCGTTATGGGTTCAACATGTTTCTCCAATCCAGAGGAGTTGCTCAGACTCGGAGGAATGTCTTCGATTGAACATGCCAAAACGAAATATAAAAATTCCTCAGCAATTCAGTTGGCTTCGATGTATGCTTCCATAAATATATTGTCTCCAGACAGATTGACATATTCCTTTAAAAATTGATAGGAACACAGATCCAAAGATTCACATTTAAAAGACGTAGAAAATATTTACTTTAATCTGTCGATATCTTCAGAAAAAATTGCCAAATAAAATTCTTTTCGATAGCTGAAGTTTCCATTTTGGCGCAAGCTCCTCTTATCGCGTTCGATGACCTGGAATTTTGTCCTGGCCAGGTACGGTTCCATCGGAAGATCGCGTTCGAGTGACGAGTGGTATCGCGTCGTGCTCGAGTTTCCGTGAGCGTAGTCGAGGCGTAACAACGCCTACGGAGGAGAGAAAAAAGTCGAACGCACGTTTCGCTCGAGAACATATTTACGCCGTCGATGACAAATGGTTTTTAGCGGCGCGGATGTGGGTGGACGGAGGAGAAGTTCGGGACACCCGCTGCACTCACCCAGGAGGGGAGAGCGAAGGGATAGACGGACCGCGGGGGTGGCAGGGACGGGAGGGGGAGGGAAGGAAAGTGGTTCGCAGATGCGCCGTGACTGATGGTCCCTACTTCCAGATGTACTATATACCGCGGTACTTTTATCGGCGCTTGTTTGTTCAGCGAGTTTCGAAATACCAGTGGCAACGGCGTGCCGTCGCCCTGGATCACGGATAGCGCCCCGAAGAGAGTGCCACGAGCGACGGAGGTGGAGTCGACCGTGGAAGGGGGAAAAAAAAGAACGGAGCGACTGCAATTACCGTCGACGGGGGAGGAAGAGAAAAAAATGATCGTTGTATCAACGGCGATACACACGTGTATTTACGTGTCGCGATCCCGCGACGTTAAGGCTTTCGTCGTGCGCGATGATGGACGTCTATCACGTGAGACAACGTTCCTCAGACATGGCTCGGATTCTTTCTTTTCGCGTCCACTCGTCTCACGCTACGAGGGAGATGTCGTTTTCATTGTTTGCGTTAGACGAACTCTTGCTACGGTCTCCATTAGGGTCCAATGGTTTCATTCTTAGCAATTTTTACGAGAATATAGTTCCACACCCTGGAAAATGGTATCGCGCGATGAAATCGATGTCTCGCGTGTCTGCTCGGGCGGGATTGAAAAGCCAGCGAGTCGTAGGGGCGATCCCGTGGAAGGGAAGGGTTTTTCGAAAGGGTGGAAAGTGGATCGTCGGATTTCGGACGATCAATTAATAAGAGGAGAGGATCGGGCACTTTTCACCGTCCCCTGAGGGGAGGGAAGAGGGATCGCCCACGCGTTGCTATGTAAATCGAAGAGGTTACACGGTTTTACATATTTCAACAGATTCGCGGGGGCGGAACGGGGCTCGACGAGGGCAGGGAAGACGCGGGAAAAAGCTGGAGGGGGAGGCGGCGGTGGAGGGCCCCGTTGGCCACTCGAAAACCGCGGGCGAAGCGTTTTGTCGAGTGTTTTATGGAAAGCTTTAGAATTGTAGATTTCCTCTCTCTCCCGACGCCGCTGCGCCCGGATTTATGGTCGCAGCGGCGCGAACGTACGAGAGAGCGTGCGGCTGCTACTTTCAGTGCGCGCTGCTCGATAATATAAAAGGATATTATTTAAATTCCGGAAAATTCCCCGCCATCGCGCGGTCCGTGTCCGTCCACGGTTGTTGTCGAGGGACGCCCGACACTTTTTCCGCCTCCTTTCGCATAATTCGCGTCAGACACACTTTAGACCGATGATCAATGGACCACTGCCGTCTCGAGGGGCGAGGAACGCGCGCGGTTGATACCGTTTGCTATTGGATTTCAATTGAGAAACGATTACTCCCCTCGAGTGACCGTTTCGGATCGTTTGTCATCGACGTTTCCGCGGCTCGATTCTCCGCTGACGATTCCATGCTCGACGACAACTTGAAAAAATGACCCGTCGAGACCCTCCTTTGTCTATGGAGTTGATAGGTTGGTTAGTGGAAGGCCTGATGTTTTCCTCTGTCAACTATAGCCACTTAACGATAGCAAGCATAATTTAAACCACGCTGGATGGTAGGACAGCGGATAAAAGTCGCGTCAACATTCGCTAGCCGCGCGTACAATTTTCTCGCGGTATCGGTTGGATTGGTAACCTTTAAACCTGGACCGGAGAAGCCCCGAGGGGTTGCATATTTGTCGAAAGCTGGCCCCGCTGGTGGAGCGTACACACGCACCCTTCGACGCGCGTAGGGATACGCGATTCTCGCCGAGGCAAAAGGTACGTGCTACGCGTCGAAACCACCGAGCGGACGGACACTGCAAATATTAGTTCATTACCAAAAGTGGCGGCGAAACCGGGCCTGGAAACGGTAGCGCGGAACCGCAGGAACGTTCGTCCGCGGTTTATTTAACGACACCCTTCCGCTGCTTTTCAATTAACCTCCCCACCTCTTCCTCTTCGTAGCCTCCTTCGACGGACAGCTTTCCACGGCGCTCCAAAAAAATGCGAAATTTATTTGATAGTTCAGCACACAACAATTCTAGGTGGACACAGACCTAGTTGTCGTTAATAAAAAAAAGTCTTTTGGAGAATTTAAAGGGATTTATTTGCGAAAAGGTGTCGCGCGGCGTGACGGAACCCGTCTAGCGGAAGTTGCCGACCGAATCGCATGCCTCGGATCCGTAAATAAGAGGATCCGCACGCTGCGAGGGCTGAGAGCTGCGTGCGGGCCGTTGTGCGTGCGTGTGCGAGGGCACGAGGTGCCCCGCCACGTAATATACTGGCGTGCGCGCACCGCCGAAGGGAGACCATTTAATAACAATATATCTCGCCCGTCGCGAAACTGCGTCGAAATAAGGACGACGGGGGCAAAGATATTTTACCATTAGAATCGGTATTTTCTCGGATTAACGCCGCCCCTGATGCTGGATCTTCTCCAAGAACGGACGCATCCAGTTCTGGGATCAAAGAAACTTGGAAAATGTTACATTTTTGTCTATCTATAATTTTAAGGGCGCTACTTTTAGAGACATAAAATCGTCACTGTATTATACCGAATATAAACTCGCATCTGTCCAATAAACAATTCCAATTCCACGAACAAAACCGTAACGATGTAGCTTCTGGAGACAAATTGGAAGAAGCTGGCTCGTTAGTTGTCGCCTTTCGACACTCCCCGTGGAAAATAACGCACTCCTAACGAGATTATCGTAGAAAAATCGGTAGAGCATCGACGGAACGGAAGAGAAACAAGGTGGTCGACAATTTCACGGTACATTAACGAACGATGGGTGGATCCGCGGTGTCGCGAACGCCGCGCCGCGACTAATTATGTTTTTAATTAATCATCGTTTCGTCGGTTCGGGGCTAACGTTTACACGACGGTGCTCGTTACCGTTGTTGACGTCGTCCGATGGCAGCGCTAATAACGACGTTCGTCGAACCGAGTCGACGACGTTGTCCGCCCTCCCAGGACGACGTGGCTTCCTCGTTATCTTCCTTCGACTCGACGACTATCGAAATAATCCCGTTGGGTTCGGCTACGTCGGCGCAAATGACCCGGAAACCATCACCGCGCGACGCGACGCGTTCTCTAAAAATAACGTCTCCTCGCGAGTCGAGCGAGGCGCTGGAGTAAAAAGCGACCGGTCGTTAACGAGCTGGCGTTAATTATCCCCTTTCGCACCACCACCAGCTCCACCTGGACCAGCGGCCACGTGGGCCAGCAGCGCGTGATAAATAATTCGCCCCTATCGAGTTAATAAAATAAACGCGAGGTTCGGGGTGACGGCTCTTTTTTCGCGATCGCGAGCCACGGCACCCTGTCGCGAGTCGCCCCATTCTCGCCCACGAGCAGGTTTACGAGTCGAAAGATTTACCGTTGATGCAACGCGGGGGCCGTTAACGCATCGTCCAGAGCGTTCGTTCCCCGATTCTCTTAACGTTTTATGCGACTCGAGACGCTTCGCGGTCCAGTTCCGCGACAGACAGGAAGTGGACATAGAAGAACAGCGAGGAAAGAAAATTGATAACGGGGTTGCTGGCAGGTCTGCGCGTTGAATGGAGGAGGCGAAGAGTTGAGTTGAAAATAAATTTTAATGAGATTCTTATTCCTCCATAAAGTTCCAAAAATGAATACCACGATGAATGTTTCATCTTGTAATTTCCAACAGTCTACAAACAAAATTTAATCACACTAGAAAGAGAGTATTAGTCTAACAGTGAACGTGTTGAAACTCTATACTACTTTGGGAAATGAGTTCTTCCGCGGTGAAAGGTAACGTCAAAGTTCGCGTAGCGCGAAGGGGTTGATATCTGCAAGGGGAATCTACGCTTTCCTCTAATATAGCAAATTCACAGGGCGTGGACAGGCCTGCACGGTTAACCGTAAGTGGGACAAGGGATTAGATTTATCGAACGAGCGTCCAGCGGACGCAGGGCCACATGGTACGCAGGGATCAATTTATCGAAGGATCGTGGCGCAACCGACGATCGTCGCGAGATCCAGCCCATATCGTTTCGCAATAGGGTCATTAAAAGGGTCCGTTTTCGGGTCAGGACGTTTGGCACGAGCGGACGACTTCGTGGAACGAATCCTACGCATTCGTCGAACGTTATGGATCCTCCTGTCGCGCGATCCACGATGATCGTCTAGACGATCGTCCCCTTCCCCCTGGGATAATCGCGTCACGCGAACAAAAACGATCGGGACTGATTTAAATCAACCCTCGAGCTAGGAACACGGAAATTCGTCGAAAAATAATATATATATATAAATAGAATTATAGTGGAATTTGTGTTATATAAACTAATTTGGAGGGGCAAAAATGTTCAGGACAGAGAATTCTCACATAATAGGGCGAGTGATGTTACTTAATGCTCAAAGAAAAATTAAATAAAATGGATAAAATTCATTTGTACGACACTTCCAATGTAGAGTACGAAATAAAAAAGAAGCTCTGTTTCCTACAAAATTGAATTAAACATTTTCGAAGCACGCGTGATCACGACTCGTCGGACATGTCTGTTCATTACTCGGTGATTCCACTTATTTTGGTATTTGTAAGTATCGATGATGGTATGGTATTACGTGTTCTTACTGGTTCTAACTATATACAAGGTAGATCTTCTTTTGATATTCTACTGCAACTTGCATCCAAGTTGATGGAGGTAATCGCGTTAACCAGTTTCTTCACCGTTTTGAACCTGGAATTACTCGTGAACGTCTTATTTCCAATAATTTTCGTGAAATTATCAGGTTCACACAGAGACCTATATTGTGATATATGTACTCTAATTATCTCAAATACTAACTTCAGATAGCGAAACAGTATTTTACGAATGGAATAACCAAGGAATCAAAGATTAAGTTACCTCACGCATTATGGGTAAAAAGAATGAACGTTGAATAAAAATAATCGTAGATAATCCAGGACGCAGTCGCGCCTCGGTCCACTGGTCTCGTCTTCTTGGCGAGGAACGCGACGAAACGGTTAATTCGATTCGACGATCGTTGTCGCGATAGCGAACGTGTTAAGCTGGCAACTATCATGCGGCACGCTAATTGCGTTCAAACGAACTGTCAGCGCTACGACACGCACGCGTGCCCTCACGCGCGCATCTAAGCCGCGTCCGCATACGCGCGTTATGATTAATACCGTCACACAGTGACTAGCTCGTTTATTATCCTTGTTTAACCGGACGACTCTAAGCCCGCGTGTTCACTGCCACGAAACGCCTAAGATCCGCTCGTACGTGTCACAAATTCGCCTCTAATTTCCCTAGTTGCGCGAACGAATCGACCATGGGGATATTAACTCTGCGAGGCGCAGAATTCGAAAGAAAAATAAAAGCTGAATAATGTATAATTTTGTTGCTTATAAAACGATTGACTTGGAATAAATTGTTGAGAAACGTGAGTACAAAAGGTGGGATTTAATTTCTACGTTGATAGTTATTTTTGTGGTATCATATTTAGTGATTTGGACACGAGGAGTATTTGTAACGCGTTACGAATACAATTTGCTTTCAAATCTACTTCTCTTACCGATATTAAAATTATCCACCTATAGAGCTTAAACATCAGAAACCTAAAGGACCAAGCGTAAGGGTGGTGAAAGCTGTTGTCGCAGGGCTCTCGTGGACAGGAGACGAAACGAGCACGCGTCGAAGATGGATAGAAACGAGGTTCGTAACGACGGGGCTCAACTTTATGAATATTATTTTCCAGCAGATGTCCCCGACGATAGAAGCTCGTCGACGTTGTCGTCGTCGTCGTAATTAATGACGTCTTCGCAACATTCCCCGAAAGAGGAGAAAGGCCAGGGGCGAAAGAAGCTGGGAGCAAGGGATTGGGGATGGTGAGAAATTTCAGAAGTAACGCGGTCCAGGGCGAGCAGACGATAAGGAACCCCCGACGAGGGTGCTGAAGGTGGCAAAACCAACGTGGCAGGATGGCGAGCGACAATGCGCGCGAATTATCCCGGAATGACGGGGTAGTTTTAAAGCCAGGAAGCCGACATTAGCGCATTGATACCGCGCGAGCGCGTTCTACCATCGGGGAGACCATTAATATTACTTAGTTCACGGCTAGAGCCGCGGGGGTGGACGAATCCGTCCCTCGTTTCCGCGATTCGGTTCCCTTCCACCCTTCTACAAAACTTACAATTTCAACCAGTCGGAATTCACGTCCCCGAAAAACGCGTGGTCTCCGAGTGTATTCGTTCTTTTTCCACGCGGGAGGGGTAAGTTTGCGGCTTATGAGATTTAATCGACCGAACTGCGACGCAAAGACAAACGAGCGGAATAACTTCCGCGACGGAACTCGGGTCCCGTCGGATTAACGACAACAAATCATCGGGATTAGAACGGAGAGAATCGAGAGCGAAAGAAGACGGAAAGAGAGAAACGTACGGACGTCGAAGAGGGAGAACGAGATTTCGGGGCGTGAGCTCGTAAAATCAAAAGGACAAACAATTAATAACCCCGGCCACCGACGATTAATCAGAATTTAACTCGCAGCTAAATACTCGGGTCGCTGGATGGCTCGACGCCGACTGCCAGGCGTTTGCGGGGGTGGACGGGACCGATCGAGGGTTACGGTGCACGCAGGATAAACAAAGGTTTACATCAGTGTCAGTCGCAACAAGTCCGAATTCGTCTAGGGTTCTCCGGGCATGAATATTCACGCTGCTCGCTCGTCCGTCCCTTCCAGCCTCCGCGCGATCGCGCGCGCCCAATTCACCACCCTGTTTCTCCACCCCCGGTCGGTCTGCGCGCGAGTCCGCGACCATTTGCCACCCCCTGTGATATCCATCGAACGGCTACCAGTCAAAGGCTGAAATCACAATACGCGTTTGTCCGGTTGACGAAGTCGACTCGCTGGGAAAGCAAATAGAACGGGACGGACAGAGAACTCCGGAGCTGGGGGATGCGCGCCATCGGGGGCGCCGGAAATGGGGGAATGGGCAATGGTCATTGCCTTTGAATTGGAAATTACGTTTCGGACGGTCAAGTGACGATTTTCGACACCCTGCGTCGCAGGGTTGCGTCTCCTCTGGCACCTTGATCGAGACACCAAACCTTCTGTAAGGGATGTAGACTTAGAATTATTCATTTCTCTAGAATTGAACAAAATTATTTGTTATCACCAAATATTCACTAAAACAGCCTCTAAGTTTCATAAAGATATGATTTATTTTCAACGTCCTTCCCCGAGGAAGTAATCGATTCTCGCAATAATATTTCCCCCGAGCAACCCTTAGCAAACTCTTCGCTTGTCAACTAAGGACCAACTCGTAGCTCGCGAGTGGCACCAGGGGTCTGTCTGGGAGCGATTTCGCGGCCCCGCGGAGCGCGAGATCCGCTTTTCGCGCGCAGACCTCCCCCTGGAAAAGGAACGCAACCCTCTGCCACGAGGGGGCGGCCGTTTCCCAGCCAGTCGAATGATTTAATCCCCCGAATGATGGACGGGCACGTCGCGACGATGATCTGCGTGCCGTGAAGTGACAAGTGGTTAGGATCACGGGGAAACCTCGGTGGCGGATGACGGTGGTGGCTGATGGCGGCCGACCGTCGGTGGTCGAGGTCGGTGGTGTCGTATCGGTGACGGGACCCAGGCTGCCTGTGGATAGATTTGAGGACGAGAGGGTGGCGGAGGACGGCGGTGCGTGCTCGCACCGTACAAATCACGCGGGCATTACTGCGTCAAGCGTGGACTCAACGTGTCGCGCGAGCGGAACACTCGATGCCGACGGTAATGCTGATTTATCGGAAGCAAGCGATGGGCGCGCGAGCGTGTTGCTGTATCCCGAGCCTGTTGGACGGTACCCCGGCGTTGTTATTTGTTATAAACTTCGATGGTACAAGAACTGTAGGAGTCTAAACGAAAAATGAGCCACGATCTTCGGATTCACAGTCGACCGTTTTACCTATACGATCAACGTCCTACGCAACACTTAAGATTACAGTTCGAAAGGGATGTCGCGTCGCGATTAATCGGTCTTGACTATTGCCATGAAATCACATCAGAAATGCACCTGTGAGTCTTTAAGCGAGGTCAGAGTCGCGTTTCGCTCGGCCTAACGTTAACGATACTTGAATATTTGAATTCTCCTACCTTTCGAGATGTTTGACGATATCCTCGTAGGCTGCTCGGCAGTTCTCCCAAACCGTCCCGGACCTGTGGATCAGAAAAGCGATGGTGAGATGTAAATAGAGCAAGAGACCCGTCAGTGACGGGGAAAAGAAATCTAAGGGGGATGATTTCCAATCCTGCAATCCTTACTCGAATGGCCAGAAAAAGTCTGGGACGGGGGTTGATAACCGAATCGGTTAATTATAAGCCCTGCGACGGGATATCCCCGAGGAAAGTGGATCCGCGGGGTTGATTAAGAGTCCTCCTCTCGTTCCGTCTCGTCTTTCGTTTGTCCTTTGACTCGTCCGTGCCTGTCCCGACTCTCGAGGACGAAGACGCCGAGGACGGGGCTTTGAAGTCGCTGATTAAAAAAGACGTCGCCTGGCTCCCGTGCTCACGGCTAATTTACTCGACGCGTATCGACCGTCGAAAACGCTTCCACCATCGGAGTACGCGTCGAACCGAAAGAAACGAGAAAAACGGAATCCAGGGACGTCCGCGATTAGGGGTGGATCGACGGCGGACGTCGCGACCTCGAGCAGGAAGGAAGTACGCGAGGCAGAGGCTCGCAGGTCGCGCGTTCGACGAGGAGCCCTTGCTCGGGGCTGAATTAGAGGGTGGCGATAGGGCAGCGGTGACGGCGGTGCGCCAGGATGGGGTTGCGTTGAATTAATCATATTCCGGTGTTTGTCGTGCCGCCCCCAGACGTAATCCGTCTTACCTTCCGATCTCTCTCGCTCTTCTCTGCCACGATAGATTTGCATTTTAATTAAAAGCAAAGCGCTGAAATCATAATGCGAAACGTGCGGCGCCGCCTTCGTCGCGTCGTTGCGCGTGCACGTAGACGCCGAGATGCGGAAGGACACGGTCCCTGCTCCGCATTACTCCCCCCAGGCCGGTAAGAAGAATCGACGACGCGATCCCAACGTCGACGACGCTTTGTGTTCCCTCGTCAGAATTTTCTAAACGCGGACCGACGCCGACGTCGCGAAGCGTTGGATAACGCGAGAGAACGAGGAAAAAGCGGACTGACGGCGATCCAGAGTAATTGGCGAGAATACTCAGATATCTTCGAACATTCAGGACTATTTACTTGGAGAAATTTGTAAACAATCATGTTAAAATAGAAATACCAAGTGTGAGACTCGTAATAGGGTCTGCTAATTACTGTAGGCCGGTAGGGTTTCCCGCCTACAGCATCTATTAGAAACGCGTTAACAAATGCCAGGATTAGCTCCAGTCTCTACCCTTCTCCGAAGAACATCCTCCTTCAACGACTCGTGGAACCCCTGGCTCTGTTTCTCCCAGTCGGTGCCTCAGAACGCGGAACGACTCAGCCGAGAGCTTTAATCCGCGATATACGTCTTCGAACCGCAACGCCTCGAGGATTTACCGGTTCCCGAGAACTCTTTAGGCTCTAAAGTTTATTGGAGTTCACTTTGATTGTTTTAATCTCACGTTCGATTCAATGTCAAACGAGGAGTTGGGCGCACTTCTCGTAATTTTTGCATGGTGCAAAGTCGTCGGAATTGCTTCGCGAAAGGTGAATCGTGGATGTCGACGTCGCGACACGCGGAAGAGGATCGGCTCGGTTGAGGTCGCACGTAACTCGAGCCGAGTAAACGACCTAGAAGGAACGCGACGCGCCCAAGGAAACGGACTTTGTCGCTACCGGCCAGAGAACGAGGAGGGAAGGAAAGATCAAGCAGTGTCGAGACCCCTTGGATTTCCACGGCTTCGCCGTCTCTTCAAATCCTCTTAAAGTTGTATTCTTTTGGCCTCGCTGGCCCTTCGTTGCGACCACCCCGGACAGGACGAGGCGTGACTGCCTCCGCGGAAGAGCTCCAAACGAGCAAATCCAATTTCCCAATCCGACTCCCATACCGTTTATCCTGAAAAGTCCCTGCTGTTTGTCGATCGACGTCATTCAAGCTGCTTGGCGCAAGGGTAAAAAGTAATTGGAGACACTCTGTCTTCTGCGAAGTCGTCAATTATGAGAGTATCGAATAGGAATTTTCAGAAATTCCCGTCACAGAATAGCAGTTTACGACGAGGCTTTCGTGAAAGACCGAAGTAACGTGCCTTGCACGTGTTTCGTATTAAAATGTGTATATTTTCAAAATTGAGCCGCACTTGCAACGCGGTGAAAACTTTCTTTACTTAGTGAACGCGATCGAGATCAACTAATAATTCTCCCCGATCTTTGACGTAAAATATCCACCAAGCTTACCTCGCGAGAGCCTCCATGTTGGACATGTTCGGGTTGACTTTCAATCCCTGCTCGGCGCGCGCCTGAGCCTGTGCCTGCAGGTGATGAGGCAGACTAGCCGGCGACAGGATGGCGGTGTGTCCCGCGCCAGGATGTCCACCCAGTTGCATGAACTGCATGTGACTGAGATGCGTGGGCGGGTGATTGTAGCCGTTCGCCAACAACGGAGACTTCTCCATCCTCGGCACGTCTGAAAGCAAAAAGGGAATCGTACGATGTAGCGAACGTTCCAGTCGAGGGAGCTAACGATGGCGAACCGGGCGCTCGTGTGCCCGCGACAAATACCGTGGGCATATTTGCTCGATTCGACCGACAGCTACGTGGATTTTCGGTGTTTCGAGGTTTCCTAGGGCGATATATCTTCGTCAACGGTCTGAGCTGTTAGGGGTAGCGATTGGTCGCGGACAAATATCTGTTCGCGACGCGACGTCTCTCTGAGTTTGGGATAGCTTGGTTATTGGGACGGGTAGGTTGATAAGCAGATACTATTTTGAGTTTCCCACAGAAATTACAATAGAAATGATACAGTTCTTACGGATTGGAGTTTTCTTCGAGATCGTTCAGTCCCGAGTTAGCAATAATATTACGAAAGCATAGCTGGTGTCATCTGGTGTCCGCCAAATCAAGACGATACCCGATTATGTAATGGAATCTCAAAACATTGATTCCACGTACGTCCCAATAGATGAAACTAGAATGACGTTAACGAATGAATTCTTTGATTCTTAGCCTCCACGAGTAATCTGCATCCCTATCCGTCTGTCTGTCCCTATCAAGGCCAGACCCACTCCGAGACAGCTCCGCCGCGAAAACAAACACCTCCCGAGGCCAAGCTCGCGACGCTGAAACCCATAAAGAAGAAGCCCTCCAGACCTGGCGCGGCGAGGCAGCTCGAGATTGTAACCCACGAGAACATTGTCTCTCGGATCGGAGATTCGCGAGAGATCGGGCCGAGAGGCTCTGTAATCGTTTCGGGATTCCATTCGTGCAAGGATGACGCGTTGGACGATGCTATTGCGAGACTGAGATTGGGAGGATCGAACGCAACGGGAGACAGAAAGGGGTGAGGGCCGGAGACGGTGCACGGGGGCTGGCAGAGGGGCGAGGGGATAGAAAATGAGCGGTGCCTATTTATTACAAATTATCTAAATGGCAGTGATTTCGGCGGACCGGCTGGCCGTTTGACGAGTAAGTGGCGGGTTTGCTGACCAGTGACTGTCGGTCCCCCCGCGACGACCCCGGTACTCGTAAAACCGCAGCCAGGGGGAGCCTTCGAGCGGTTTGACAACCACTGCGAGACCCGGCCCATGACCGGCCCTAAAATTGGACTTATTACAACTTATAGAGCGCGATTTGAACGCTCCGCTCAATAACATACATTATCCCCAATCCATATGATTTAATGAAATCCCTCTAAACTCTCCACTTAGCCTCAGTACCTTCTCGCGCGGGTACCCTTCCCTCTGTCTCGCCTGCGTATGCGCTCTCTCGCAGATTGCTACGTGTGTACGAAGAGAAGCCCGTGAGCGAGTCGCGGTAAGAGCGAGAGAGCGATCGACAACCGTGGAGAAGAGGGGAAGCGAAAGGGCCTCGCGAAACCGAGCGGAGAGAGTCGGCCCGGCACGTTCCGATCGTCGAGGATACTTAAAACGCGCGTTCCCAGATTTTTATAACCTCGACAATAGCTATTTGCGCAGGTCGCGATCTTCACGACCGATGAAGACGTTTCGAGGCGACCTCGGTGATCGGGATCGCGATCTGGCAGCCAGAAGTCGTGGTGGAAAACGAAGGGCATCGATGTCGAGACTCGAGTCGACACCTCAGGATTCGTTGGACTGGTATTTCAGTATTTCACTAGTACTTCCCTTTATTCGTTCCTTCTCATCTGATAGAAGTCTAGGCGAATTCAGGGGAGAAGGGAGATTTGCTAAGAACGGTTGGCCCTATCCCATGGACGTCGCGAGAAGCGAACGCGACGGGCGATAAAACACAATTTGAGCTAAAGACCGCGCTCCTATAACTTCCCACCCATGGGTCCGCGCGCGGACGGGCACCGCCACCTCCTCGCCCCTCTCGTGGCTGATGAGGTGACAACCCATAATTATACAGACCGCTTTCTGTCTGGCCTGACTGCAGTGGCATGCGGAGAGAGGCCTCCATCATCCTCCTCCTCGTCGTCCTCACCTCTCCACCTTTTTCTCCGTCTCCATCCAACTTCTCGAGCCCTACCGACCGCGTGTCCCTCTTCCACTTCGCCTCCCTCGCTCCTCCGTATCTGCGGATCTCACTTTTTCTCTCGTTACCCTTCATCCCCGCCCCCTCGTCCACGGGTTTCTCATCCACGGCTCGGGGTATCCAGCGGGTTCCCGACTTCCCGCTTAATAACGATACGCGTGTTTTCTTCCTCGCATGGCGAACGGCCCGGACGAAGGTGGAGTAGCGAAATCGAGGCAGACCGCGAGGGAACCGGAGAAAGAAACGAGGGATCGGCCACCGACCCGTGGACACCTCCACCCTCGTGCGTCTCGCGCCCGTAGAAACGACCGATCTGCGCTACTTCTTTTCTGGTGTTAATTACAAAACGCGAGAATAAATTGCCAGGGCTAAACGAGCTTTCCTCTGGCCCTCCTCAACCTCGTTCCCCGACACTCGCGACGGACATGTAGCGCATAGGGCTAAGGGAAGAGGTTCCAGGAACTGGAGCCCCACTCTGACGAGTCGGTGGCTACTTTTATTGAATGCCGTTGCAATCGAGGCGGAAAGAGGTGGAGGAGTTCTCCTCGACGGAGATCAAGCGGATTCTTTCGTTTGATGTGGCTTGATGCGTTCGATGCCTTATCGCGGAATGAGGAGGCGTAGTTGCGTTCTTGACGAGCGTATCGGTAGTACCGCCAGGTATTTGGACGTCTACTTTCGGATATGGTTACTTCCTCGTGGTTAGTACGCAACCGTTATATCAGGTCTCCCGATAAAGTCGTTAAGAAACGTTTGGTGCAGACTTTAGTGTCATTTCGTCACCGTGATAACTAGAAAAGCGCGTCTCCAGCCATCGGAACTTTACTGGGAGGACGATGGGTTGGAAAACCGCGAGTGCACCGTTCGATCTTCGCCCTGAGCAGAATCGATGGAGACTCTTGCTCCTTTGTACTTCTTTTCGCCAGCAAAGACGGAGAAACGGCATCGCTGCTCGCTCGGGCGACCACCGAGACGGGCCAACGTGAAATTATTTGGAAAATTTGCCCTTTGTCCGAGGGATGCTCCCCGGGGGTCTCTCTCCCTGCCATTGTTCTTAGCAAACGACGAAGAAATCGACCGACCACCGCTCGTCTCTGGTCGCGCGCGTTATTTGCGCTTAGCTATGTATATGTTTACCCTCGACACTGACTCCCTCGAAAACCCTTGGATTTAACCCTCGAACACCGACCCTCCGACCACGGACGATGACATCGCGGCCCTTTAAGTATCGCAGGAGTCGAGGAAAAAGAAGGGTACACGCTGGAAATCGGAATTGTGACCTCTGAATCGAGTAGCAGTCGCTCTTCCATCGAGTTATCGAGGGGTGGGTTCTATCCTAGCGTTGCGGGCTCCTTTTCTGTTCAGACAGAGTACAGTAGCCTAACATAGCGATTACTTATTATAGTAAAGCTTGACCTTTCAAAAGAAAGTACCCCTATCTCCCCACAAAGATACACTTCAGCACTCGCGACACCCCGTTGTCCCACTTCTTTTTCTTCCTGCTTCCTCCAGGACGCGTTTTCCTCGGGCTTCCTCGTGTCGCTTCGATTCCCGATCCATCTCAGCGCTCCGTTAGCCTGTATCCCGTGCACGTGCATCCGACATTGTTCCCCGGCGTGTATTGGTACATAAACACGAGACGGGAAACACAGTTTCGCGCAGGAGGAATCCGGTTTTTCAAGTAATCGAGAGAGTCGAGGAGGCTCGCTGCTAGCAGCCCCGGCCAAGGCAAAGCGGGCAGACAAGCAGGCGGGCAGCCATCGAGGCAGCTCCCTGCGTCCAGTCTGGAAAGAATCGAGGAGAGAGTGGATGCCATGGGTATGTACACCTCCTCGCTCCTCCTTCGTTCGCTGGTTCTTCTTTCCTTGCTTTCCTCTTTTACCACACCCATTCTTCTTAATCGCCCCGGCTAGTATCGCCGCGTATTGAGACGTACGCGCCTGTCTCCGCTGCGCGATGCTCACTTTATCATTCGACGATATTCGCGACCGACGATAGAATTTTACTTTTCAGATGCGACGTGGACAGGTTGAAGAGATCTAGAGTTATTCTGGGGCACATGAAGATTTAACCCTTTGCAGACTAAATTTTCTGATTTCAGTGGATTTTTGTCGGGCCTCGCTAAACAGCTAATAGCTACAATAATCGATGTAAAACCGATTACATGTCCTTATAAAATAAAGAAACAAAAAATATCACGAAGGTAACTCCTGTTCTCGTACGCGTACTCGCTGTCGAACGCCACCGTATCGCCATACCACGCTGCGTCTCCTACTCTTTTAATATTCGCTGCGTCGTTAATTTCTACCAGCTTCTTGCCGCGTCCTGAAGAAAGTAACGAACCAGCGCATAGAAAATGATCAACGTAGATTGGTTCTACTCGCTAGGGCGATGGAATCCTGTTCTGTTTGCAAGAGCAAACAAAGAGGAGGAACGGAAGCTCCGGTAGAATATTAAGACGTAGCTGGCGATAGAAGGAGGGCGAGGAGAAATAAGATACGGTCGATCTTTCTCGCGGAGCCTCGTAATCGACGACAACGCGAAGCGTCTAGCCACCTCTCGGTGGACCCCTCTTGCTCCGAGGAACAGCCCCTCGCGAGTTCTTGTCTCTGGAGTCCCTTCTTTCGAGGAGCCTCACCTACCACGCGTCGCCTCGCGAAAGAGCAGCCCAGTATTTGTTCTTCCAAGGGTCTCCTCGGGTGTTCGCATCATCCGAGAGCAGTAAACCTTTTGATATATAGTCGAAGGTTTTTAGAGTTCTGTCAGCCACGCCCACAATCAGCCTTAGTATTATTTACACTCCTGGTGGTTTGTAGTCGGTTGTCTCGCTCCTTCGTCCCCCGTCGCCTCTCCCCTTTGAAAGCCACGCTTTTTTACTCGTTTCGCGTGCTCTTCTTGCCGGAGCGGTTGTCCGACTCGTCTCTTCGGCACCGTCATCGTCGAATCCCCGTTTTTCCAAAAGACTCCTCGTGTTTCGCCGCTACCCGGCGATACTTGAACTCGCAGCATCGATCGAGAGGCGTCCCTCGATTCCTCCAGGTTTTTCTCTGTCCCGACGCGCCTCCTGCGCACGGTCGCGAATTTATAAAATTGGATACGATCTCAGGAAAGGCACGGGCCGTGCATCGTCCCCGCGAAATTATCTATTCCGAGCCAGAGCCTGTTATACGCGCCATCGCGTAGCCAGGGGGGCCAGATTTCGGATTTCGAGCGTCCTCTAGCCCTCGAAGAGCACGCAACGACCGACGCCTCGTCGAAAGAGAAAGGGACGCATATTTTATTTCGGAAATGATGATGATACGCATGAAAGCCCACGCCATCCTTCGGTTTTATCGCGGCGATTCGCCTTCGAGGTGAACTCTTTTCTCCTGGACGCCTTTCGGTTTATTCTCTTTGGTATCGGGAAGATCCCAAGCCACGAAGAGTGGCGCCAATCGCTCGTCCCTCGTCGTATCTTTGGCGCTTCGAGTTGTATCAACGCGAGGGATACACTCTACGTAAATTGGAGGGATCGACTCGAGGAACACCACGCACAGTTGTTGGAATTCGATGCAATAGTCGTAAGAAACGAGCTCGAACACCATATTCGATATTATTATTTCTACTGTAAAGGGTACAAGATCCTGGGGGCGCCAGGAACGAAGGGGGAAGTCGATGAAAGCGTCCGCGTTCAACGATCGGTCGCGGCCGAAAAATCGATGTCGGGGGCTAATCTCGAAAGTAAATCTTTTCCCGCGAGCTAATCAAAAGCGAGAATCGAGGCCTCGGAGCCTCGTGCGTTTTCGGAGCCATCTGCCCGTAGGCAGGGCCACGGCGAGCGTACCCGAGCCGAGTTGCAATAGTCCGCTCGCTCAGGGGGCCCCGTCACCGATCGCCTCGCCCCGCCAGGGTCGATACTTTTTCACGTGCTCCTAACATCGGTTAATCCTCTGCATAAACATTGTATTGTATTTCGCCGGGGATGCTCCCATTATATCATATTTTGTTATTAATATCTTCCGACTGGCTGGGCCCAGAAGCTGGGACGGGGCACTTTTGTCCATCGCCAAAGGTATATAAGCCTGGCGCTGCGTCGAGCGGGACCGAGCGATGCGGAATCGTTGCGGTGCGACGAGGAGAAATGGAGATCCAGCGAGGGCGGCCCCAGGGGGAACGGTTTCGGAAAAAGAAACAGAGAAAGAAACGCGGAGATCGGTTCGATACCGGTTTCCTTTATCGCACAATGCCTACCGGGATTTTTATTATCCACGATCCTCCCTAGGTGAGTGGCGTCGATTTCGCACGACCCTGCAGAGAGGCTGTCACCTCGATTCACGATGAATCGATCGCGTTTTACTCGAACTCGTGGGTTATGAAATTGGAAATATGCTCGTTGGTCTGCTTTGTTATTTGTTGGAGCGTATTTGTTGTATATGAAGGAAAAGGGGTTTGAAATTTGATAAAAGTGGGGAATGTCCGTTTCTACAGAAATAAATAGATAAACACACAGCACTTTCTAATAGTAATCGGAGTACTACATACTATGTAGCTTGCTGTGAGAGAGAGCGTCTCTTCCAAAAGTGACCTATAACAAATGTACGTACGACACATCAAACTCACCCTCTCAAACAGATGCAAGCCTCCCATTGCTTTTCCAAGATTCTCGAGCGAAATTCCAAGTTTCCCGAGTCTCGAAAAAAGAAAAGGAATAGATGCAGGCCACTAAATAGATGTAAACACGGATCGAAGCCCGCCGAGAAGAAATACGCGCGAGGGGGCGGCGTTCCGAAGTGATGCCCGATACACGCAGTTAAACGCGCGCCGGAGGTTTTTACGGCGCGTTTTAATGCCGCGACCGCGGTGTACCGGGGCCACGCGAATTCAAGTGTGTCGATTCGCAGTCCCCCCGCTGCGACGAGTGCTTTCAAGCCCCGAACGAGATCGGAAATTAAAAGAAAATAAATAACACCGGGTAAAAAACCACGAATCGTTCGCGTGGGTACACGGTTGTAACCAGAACCTTTGACATGCGTTCGTGTAAACGAACAACCGCCCTCCGAATGTAGACATTTACCCCTTGTCGAGGGGTGTTTCATCGGCAGAAAACAAGCCACGATCCGTGGTGTCGGTTTTCATTTCCCTCGCGCTTTTTTTGCAGCGTTGTTCCACCCCGTTGCTCTCTCTCTCTCTCTCTCTCTCTCTCTCTCTCTCTCTCTCTCTCTCACTCCGAGCGTGTTTCTTTCCCTCCATTATTCCAAGCACTTCCGAGGTTCGTTTGTTGGTCACGAGGGCGGACCGGGGAGAGCCCTGGATGGAAATTATAAAAATACTCGCGAGCGGGCTGGTCGCTCGCGAACGGACAAAGCGGCCCCGCTCGTTGATTCGCGAGTTAATTGAGCGGCGCGGCACTCGCCGGCCGCTAACGAGTAAATTGTTGACTACCACCATCGCTGATGCCCGTGAACACCGTTGCGAGCCGAGCGAGCGCAGCCCCTCTCCTCTCCGTCGTCCACGGAACAGCCGGAAAATTAGTACAGATTTTTGAAGCAATTAGCCTCGGTTTTCACCGCAGGAAATTGCCGTCACTCGCCTCAAAAGCCTAGCCGCGCTTCGCTGTACAGAGCGGCTCCGCCCCGCGAGCCAGCGATCATCCGCGACCGAATCCTCGATCCTCCTCAAGCCAACGTATATACATATTTTACAGCGAACGAGGAACGCGCTAGACGAATTCATTGCGTTCCTTGAATAGCTGGAGTAATTACGTATGGAGTATTACTCTTTAATGAAGAATGAAGTTTCTTTAAGAAATCACGATGAAACACCCCCTTGTTTGTGGTGTTTTCTAGTTTAGAAAAATGTTGTGATCCCAGAGTGAAGCAGATATGTTGAAGAGGGTGATTCTAATCTATCCCAACTTAATTTTCGTTAAAACTTTATTTCACGTGGATATCTCTATAAAATGCACTTTTGCTTTCACTTCTCCTACGTGTCTTAATACGTTCACTGTCAAATCGATTTCATAAAGCATTCCTCGGGCGTCGTTCTACTTCTTGCTTCACCAATAATACACTTACTTGCTCCTAATTCGATACCTTTACCGTAACCAATTTAATCGAAAGTTTCAGTCTGCTCGTTGGATTTCTGTGTGGAGTTACTCGTATTTGAATGTCATGCTTTAACTCGTTCTGGCCGGGGAATGTTTTCGTCGACTTTCATATCTGACTGACCAATTAAACTCCGTATTAGACTTTTGTGTTTAGTCGTACCTATCGTCGAAACTGTAAGGCTGGAAACGATGCTTTTCAAGCTGATTATTCCATTAGGTTGATTCACAAATAATTTATGCTGCTTGCTACACGGAAATAGATTGCGATCAAGGATAGCGATTATGTTATGTATAACAGAAGTTACATTTAAATTAACCTAGTATAATAACAACAACGCTCAACTCAATGCATCGAAAAGTATCATGACGTTTCCAATAATGTTCCCCAATCAATTTCTCTCTAATCAAGTAACGTTTCACGTTCAACGAATAAAAGCGTATCCCAATAACCTCCCAAATCAATTACATAGAAATTGCGTCCGTTTACGTGTTATTCGAATAAAATGTTCATCTGCGAAGCACATCGACGGATGAACGCGCGTCCATTCGGCGTTATGGCGTCGACCCCCTGCGTCGCTGTAACGCGGACCGCGTAATAATCTCGGGCGACGTTATTATCGCTTTAATCGCGAGGATTATTTCACTTTCGCGTCAAATCTCCCCGGTCCGCTCGGTTTTGGCTTCGGTTTCGCGTCCCTCGCTGTCCGAGCGTGTCCACCCCGCGTAATTTCTGACCGCAGGGTGAAAATTCCACGTAAGCCAGTGGTTCTCGTCGCCCCATTCGCTAGATTCCTCCCCCAATCTCACCATCGACGATACTCGTCGCACCGCAAGAACCTCTGCTCGCAGGAACACGCGAGTCCTTTTCCTCCAGGAGATTCATCCCTTGCCACCGGATTCATTAATTACTTCTTGCGGATATCCGATCCTGAGGCTCCGTCTCGACCGCAAATTCGTGGCTTCCAAACTCTATTCTGAAATTTTGTTGACGGGAGAGGGAAACGTCCTGGTATTTTATAAGAATCGATGCTGTCCCCTTTGGATTGGATTCTCCGACACTTGGCGTTGCGTTGACCTCTGGCTTAGGAATGATTTCGAATATTCAATTTCAGATAAATGTTTTAACAGACGAATGTAACATATAGTCAGTCCCATAAGTATTCCAACCTAGACAAGTCTTCGCGATCATTTCTCAGAAGTTCCCTTAATCGCGTTTTTTTCCAAAAAATTAAATGTTTTAAATATGTTAATAGCCTCGAATATCGAGGGCTGGCTCTCTGTCGCAACCACGAGCTTTAGGGGGCGCTGGTCTCTCTGGCTAACCCGTTGTCGACCCCTCGAAAGCGTGAAAATTGTCGCGGCAGTGGAGAGGTCTCGGGGAACGGTCGATGGCGCGATATCGAAGCGACGTCGGCCCCCTATTAACCGGGTTTTATTGGTACACGAGCCAACCGCGTTGGCTGACCTACGACCGGCAACAGTTAATCAATGCTTTTATGAGCATTCGCTCGCCAGTACAGCGTCGTTGCAGCCGCGACTGGCCAAACCACCCTGCCACCCACTCGGCCGCACACTCTCTCGCGCGCGTCCGCTCGGACCAGCCCCCCCTTTGCCGTTCCGCGATTCGAAAACCGCGACCCGTTCGCCTCGCGGTGCGTTCCTGTCCAAACTAGACGCATTACCGAGGAGAAACCTCCTCGTGGATTGAAGAATTTTGGCCACCTTCGCATAGTAGAGTTTGAATATGCTAGAAATTAATGGAGACAAATAGGATAGGAACCAAGATTACTCTTTGGCAATTTAGGGGTAGGTGTACCTATGAAAGAGGTGTGTATCGAAGGGCTGTACACCAATCAAAAATTTATTTTTCCCTCACCGTGCATCGACTAAAGCAGACCCTGCACCCTCAACGCGTCCCATTCTCCGCAGATAAGAATTTCTCCCATCCCTTGGCCCCTCGCGTAAACGCGCGTGCTTGGATAATTTATTTAGTTTGCGCATTAATGTACGATTCGCTATGCATTAGGTCATATAATATAAATTGCGGCCGGCCAATTTGATTAATGCTATTTCGGTAATCGATGCATTAAATAATTACGCTGCCGCGTGAGTGGGAACGCGCGCGAATCGTTCGACGTTAGCCGATAGTCATTAGTTTATTACGTGGGTCGGGCTAGTTGAAGAGGCACGGGAATAGTTTCCATCGGAAAACGATCGACGTTGAAACGTAAGCCGCGACGACGTCGAAAAAGGCGCGAGGGAAACGTGCTTTCCCATCGTGGGCACACACGGCGCGCACACGTCCTGGCTACTTCCTGACGCTCCAACCTCCCACCCCCCCCCTCTCTCTCTCTCTCTGTGGGAAACCCCTCTCCCGCGGGCTATTTATTTTTCTCATCGGTTTTAATTTCGTAGAGACAACATAGATGCGTATCGGCCGTCCGCGCCGCTGCGTGCGCGTATACACGGCCATTGTGCCCCGCTTCGTCCCCGAATGGATGTTACGCCGCCGCTATCGGGATCGGATCTCGCTCGTTGAGTTTATTAATTGCGTTATGGCAAGTGCTGTCCGCCTGCTCGCCTATCGATCCAAATTGAAAAAACTCCTGCGGTCGATCGTGGTTCCATCTTCTTCAATTTATTGCTCCCAACGAGGAGACGCGATCTTTGCAACGGGTGTATCGAAAGTTCTCTTGGTATGTTCAACTGTCTAGCTTACACATGGTATAAAGAAATATAATATTAACGGGGAAACGGTGTTCGGAAATTTTACAAAATATTCTCCAAAATAATTTGGAAAGCGTTCTACCCAAAAAACCCAATAAACATCCTTCGGACGGATTTTTGGAGGAAAATCTGGGCAAGCATTCGACAGGGTCGCGCCGCCTCGATCAATCGTACTTGCAAAGGGGGATTCAGTCGTAAAACAATTATACAATTACCGCGGGCTCGTAATTAATTGCTCGCCGTTTCCACGTTTACCCCGATTGCAGTCGCGGTTCCGAAACTCGACGCGCTCGCGCTCGCGCTCGTCCGCGCGGCATTAATTCATTAACGTTGCACCGTCAAACGTATTTGCCCGTAAAATTGAACGGCCGGCGTATTCGCGATTATTTGCTTAACCAATTTCCGAACACGGCGATATCGACGCGATTTTACGATTCGCGCCGGCAATATACTCCGAGGCTTGCCGAGGAAAAATTCTCGAGAAGCGAGTTGGATGGGAACCCCGTTACAGGAACAGTTTCAAAGAGTCTACAGGGGAATGACACGTTAGTTGACTTGGTTGGACTTTTATGTCTACGAGCCTAATAAAATTTGAATCCTTTACCGATCTGGGTGTCTTTAATTACCTTTATTTACAATTTAGGTTGATTAAGATGAAATGAAGAACGATACTCATACCTCTGCGACAAAAAATCATCGAAATCTTACTCCGAAGATTTACAAAACTCCCCAACATTAGAATCGCGTTGCAGTATGCTAACCTAATTCAGGTGTAATTGCCGATTTCAGAGAGCTGAGCAACTAGATGTGTCTCGAGAATTTTTGCCAGCGACCAAGCAGGATAGGTAAGTGATTGGAGAGCAGCGATGCACGCGGGTCACGGTTAGTGCCGATATTCTGGTATCGGCAACCGCTGTCACAGGCCGCGCAACGCCACGGTGCAGTTGCAGTTAATTTGCTCACTCCAAGTGTGTTTGATTCCCCTAATTAATTGATCGGTGGGGTCACCGTGGCCCGGCGCGTATACGGATGGCAGTAATCAAGTGCGTGCCCCTGGTACCAGGGTTACTCGCCTCTGCGCGAGCACACACTTGGCGTGCAGGCAAGCAGATATGTCTTTCGATGCGTTTGATGTCGCCAGGGCCTCGGAGAAAAGCTCCACCGCGGCTTCGATCGGTCTACCCGGATCGTTTGTTGGGACGAGTACATCGCTAAATGTTGTTCGAGCAACGACGACGATATCGATGTCTACGTGCCAGAAATTTACGTCGACGTAGTTTAATAATGATGATTTTGATTTTTTTATTTTAATTTGATAATTTGGAAATGGACCGATTCGATTTACTGTTGTTATTTTTATATCGAGCTTAAGAATCTATGGTAGCTATAGTCGAGACAACAAGGACATTCTCCGTCTTCTACAAAATGAACTTCTCGTGCAGTTGCTCTATAAAAAAAATTGTCTTCTAAAAGAGGTTACTGTATGAACATCGACAGGTGCCCTAAGATTCCAAGAAACCCATCCGCGTTTTCACGAGCGCGATATATTCCGAAAATTCGACCGCTTATTTTATTACAATATTTTATTATAATATAAATTTTAGTGCGTCGTTCTCGCCGTTCCAACCCACTTACCAACACCGAAACCAAGTCGTTACCAAACGCGGGCTTAAATAACCAGCCGAGTTTCAGCAACACTGTCGTCAAATCCGCGCCATTTCCATAAAACGTCGTGCACGGAGACTCGGAGCAGCGGCTAGTAAAATACGAACGTCGTGGTCGCGAGGGAACTCTGGACCGCAAATGGTCGAAAAGTCGTTCGCGCGCTCGTAACCGGCGCGGTAAGCGCGCCGCGACCGACGACCGGTTCGATCGATCGAGACGCGACGATGGTCGTCGAGTTATCGACTAAAGGAAGCTTCAACACTCACCCAAATGCCCGTTCTCGTAGTAATCCCCGTTGTCCATTCTGTGCTTCTTCAACGAGTGCTGGGGGTGGTGGCCGGTAGCCGCGGCCAGGTGGCTGGCTGCGAGGCTCAGACCGACGGAGGCTCTCTTTGGTGGTCTTCCTGGCCTGGAGCTGTACAGTGGTAGAGAGTTACTGTGGTTAGAGACACCTGTCATCGAGGTAACGTCTTACCCCGATCCGCGAACGGTTAGTTTCGCGCGAGAAAAAACGCCTTGGGCGGATACATGCCAGGGGGTGGGCTAAACTGTTCGTATAAGGGTCTCTGATAATCACGCGCGGATAAACTACTGAAAAGTTGGAGAGTTTGAGAATAATTTCGAGGTTCGAAACGTTCGAGACTTCCATGGGCTGGTTTCTCGAGAGGCAGGGCTCGAAGGGTGGAACTGGAACGTATAGGGACCTCTGACAACCACGCGACCAAGCTATAACCAAGCTACTGAAAGTCATAGGTTGGACTATAATAATTTCGAGCTTTCCTTGACTTGATTCTTCAGGAGAGCTCGAAAGGTAGAACTCGATGCTCAAGTTTTACGAGTTTCAAGTCCCATCGGCCTGCAGAGACGCATTTGTTTCGAGAATTGGTTCTAGTGGCGAGGAAAGGCGAACGTGGAGCTCGCGATCAGGGTGCACGTCGTCGCGAGCGAAAGTGTCACGAGGTGCGGAGATACCGGCTAATACGTAGCGACGCTGCCGCGATAAACCTAACAGAGGGGAAGATAAAGGTGCGCGTGGGTCGAGGGGGCGGACCATGTAGGCTGCGCATATTCACATGAGCTACGAGGCTCTCGTTGGACGCGATCACAAAGGCAAATTTTAATCTAACCGAGATATAATCGTGTGAAAATGGGAGGAGAGTTAAGTAAATAGTTTGGTAATTTGGAAATTGTTTAAGGAAATAAAGATCGTTGAATGCAAGGCGATCGAAGGTTGCTGACTGTCGCCGCGAGGAAACTTCAGAGGATCTCAAAGGCAATCCTCGAAGAGGAGACGCTGTGGTTGGCAGTAATAGTCATTTTTCATAGGCAGCAGGCGCCGGAGTGGCGCTTCTATGCACACGTCACGCACGGACACACGCCGCGCAATGTGTACATACGCTTACGCGCGTGATTCAAGCTTTTGCTTTGGTGAAAACGCCCGGGACTCGTTGTTCCCGCGGCGGGATCCTTTCCGACGCTCCCGATATAGCGCCTGGTGCTACCAGTGGCTCTCAAACGAGTCGAGACATACTCAAACATGTATTACATCAACTTTCAACCCCTAATTTGTCAACATTCGAGTACAGTGGTCTCCACTAACGATACAGAAAGCGACGACCGAAGCAGAACTGGGCCTGCGAGTACAATCGAATCTCCCAGCGGAGAACTCCAAGTCCCTTCGATATTTATAGCCTAGGCGCCAGAAGGATCGCATCCCTACCGTTGAGCATCTCTGGCCCGGTAAGCGAGCAATCTCATAGTAGTCAGGACAGATTTGTAAATCTAATTTTTCATCCCGTCTTTCTGCCTGCCCTCCTTGCTCCTCCGTTGGCCAGAGTTCTCCTCATCCATCGTTTAACTCCACGTTTCTCCTAGCCCTCCTACCCCAGGCCGAACCGCGTGCTTCTTTCTCTCTCTATCCTCCCGATCCTCGATCTCTCGTTCTCCGTTCCTTTGGCGCCCTCCCACTCCCAGCATCCCTCGTTTCTCTTTTCTTACGTTACCTTCTCTCCCCTCTCTCTCGCTCTCCGTCCCTCCCTCCCTCGCTCTGTCCCTCCGCCTTCTCTCACGCACGGGATCTGCAGACGATTCTCAGACGGCCGGTTTATACGGCGTTGATCTCTTAAACCGCTTAGCTTCGGGTTACACCGAAAACAAGAACGCACTCTCGAACGCTTAGACCTGCATAATACGTACTTGTTTGCGTACGAGTCTACCAGCGAAATAAGAAAACCGCCAACGGATCGGCGGTTCCTTTCTTCTCCGCCTTGGATACGTCACCGTCCACTGTCGGGACCCTTTCAAAGTCAAGGTAACACGATGCACCAACCCCTTTCGCTAAAAATTGTCGTTAGGTGACCATCTCTCCTGAGTGGCCTCCATCTTGGGGCACGGAATGGAGGGCCCCAGTTGCAGAGGGACTCGGGGATGGATGGAACTCGATGATGATTCAAAATTCGTGGAAATATAAATTCCAGATATATCAAATATCGAACTTTTCCCAAGACGGGGAAACGATGCTTCCGAGTCCATTTTCTGTTATTTCCAAACGTCCTCCTACAACTTCCCCTAAAAATACAATCGACTCTGCCCTGTTTTTACCTCTAATTTCAACTTGCACCACGCGTATATATGCCTGTCGAACCGTAAATCTCGTTCGAATGAAAACTTCTCGGTTTCTATCCAAAGCAACGCCGCTTTCGGCGACGCTCAGGAATTTCCTGGCGCGCGGTCGTAAATCGAGAAACGAATTACTCGCGGGGAAAATCGTGCGGATATCGAGAAAGCTGGTTGCGAAATCGTCGCGCTGGAAGGGGCGCGGAGATCGTTGGCCAAGAGAGCGAGAGATCGGTAATAATCGGCGCAGGTTGCGGCAACGGCGCGGCGGCCCCGCAGCTACCAGATTTCGTTTCGACTCGACGAAATTAATTCCTCGATCGGTTATAGCGAGACAAGGATACTTTAACGCAACGATTGCTGGCTCTTTGGCGCCAATTTTTTCTTTACAACGCACTGCGACATCACAGTCTAGTTCAGTGTCGTTCGAAAAGTCGCGATGGATCGTCGTCGAAAACGAACTTGTCTCTGGTCGATAAACAAGTCACTCGTGAATAGGCGGTCCCCGATCCAGATCGATCGAGGTTGCGACACGGCAGATCGATCGATTAGATATAGAGTCTGTTTCGCGATGCGCTCGATCCGCGTCCGGTCGAGTATCGCGTGTGGGATTCGCGATGATCGCGCCAGGTGCTTCGATCCGATCGTTGCCCGCCTTAATGATCGTTGTACCAGCGGCTGAGAAGCCGTTGGACGGACGTTCGAACGACTCGAACAGAGACCTGCCACCAGGAGAAATAGAAAACCGGAATAGGGTCCATACACTGTGCGAATAAATTGCAACCAATTCTCAGCGTGATGAGCCGTTTAGCCACTTTCGTCGGTGCGAGGCTCGTCCGGTCGACAAAGAATCGATTATGAACAGGTCCAATCGACGGATGCGCGGTGCCTGCTATTCTGGAAACGATCTATCTGTTCGATGCTATCTTGGGAAGAGTCTAAAATTTAGAAATATTTCTCACAATTAGTGTGCTTAATGAATACTTATACCGAACTGTGATTGTTATTAATATTTCATCGAAGACTGAATGTTATTGTATGCATTGTAAATATTTAGTTAATTCGGAGATGTACATGTAAAATTTAAATTGCTAAATTTCTAAGGAACCCATACAACAAAGCCAAAGGCACTTCTTACAATTCCTAACGTTCCAAACAACTAACATCGCGAGATCAATCATTTTTCCACTCAACGTTCCAACTCCATGCTAAGCAAAAGCGATCGAGGAGAACGATCGTTCAGCAAATGAGGACCGTTTTGAGAAAAATGATCCCGCGAGCGAGAGAATCGCGAGCTAGGACGAAGCGAACGACCATAAATTGTCAATTTCGAAGTCAATTTGCCCGGGCTTACCAATCGGCTGCCGGTTAATTTCAAGGTGAATTGTGTCCAATATGGGTATATTATTAATGACCCGGCGAGGGATAGGGTGCACTTCCAGCGGAGGGTTGCAACCCCGTTTTCGCGCACTGGCCGAATCTATCGCTCGGGGCTGCGTCGATACGATTTCTCTCTCTCTCTCTCTCTCTCTCTCTCTCTCTCTCTCTCTCTCTCTTTTTCTCTCTTCCATTTGAAATTCCGGATTAAATACTCTATGATGTTGTTGCAGCAGTCGTCGCGCGGATCGAGCGCGACCAGAACCCGATTTCAAGTCGAGCGCCACTCCCTGATTTCCGAATTTAGATTTGGTGCACCCTTCAGCCACCCCAGAATGTAAACAGTACATGTACACACGTGACACGTTAATTGAACCATTTTTAGAATAATGAAATTCATGTATTTAATACAATTTATGAATAAAATTTGTATGCTTAACAAAATTTATGAAAAAATTCATGTATTCAATAAAATCTATGAATAAAATTCATGATACATGTACATATGCATGGTACAGCTCAAAGTAGAGAACAGCAAAGACCAATTACTGAATTTTATTATTTTAACGACGTCTTCTTCTTCAACAATCTCTAGCATATGCATTTTCCAATAGTAGTATTTCAAAAAGAATTCAATTGCGTTGTCCAAAGTGTTCAACCCTTCTGTAATATTAGGTTTTCAGAGAAAATGATAGTTTCTATTGAATATTATTTTTTTCGCAGATTTTAAACGAATAATTAAGAGTAATTATATGTTGATTCAGTCTGTACAAGTGTCCTACGTGAAATAAATGTAATTTAATCTGTAGAAGTGACCCCTAAAGTCCAATGGCTTGATTCGTCCCTGCTTCTGCCGCGTTTACTCACTTCCGGATTTTCCGGGGAGAATTCAACGGCCTTCGCGCACCGTGGAATTCTTAAGCCAGATCGTTTCACGATCTCAGTGCTCGCCACGACAAAGGAGCCACTGTTACCGCGTTAAACAACCCGCTATCTTTGAATTACGACGCTGCGGCGTTATCGCATCCTGCTACCGTTCTGCGCCGTTCAAACATACTGCCGAAAACGCGGGAACCACGCCGAGGGAAATAATCGAGGACGAACACTTGCCTGGCCAACGCTCTTCGAATGAGAAAATAATTAAAAATGCGACAGAAATATTTTTATTCGTAGCCTTGAGATACCGTTAGGCACGAAACTTTCAAGCTTAAAAATTTACGTGCACATATCCATACGAAAAAGGAAGATAAATTAGATATTTCGATCTCAAATAATTGGCAAGCACCGCAGCTTAAAACGATCCCCCTGATGATTCGGAAACGAAAGTTCCCAAACGAAGGCAGCCGTGTGAAGTTTATTGGTAGCGATTGCATTGCAGTTTCCATCCAAGAGTTAATGGAAAACGCATCCGCGCGTCGATAATACGCGACGGTTAAGTTTGAATGCGATGCCTATACTTGAATTAATTACTGCCGCGAAACAATCGTAAGGCTCAGCGTAACGCGAATACTAACAAGACGTGTAAGTCGGTAGCAAGAGCTACCGTACGTGTAAGCGCGTTCCGAGAAAAACAGGGCGGCTAATTAATTGCAATCGATGCTAGCTTGATTATAAGTAATATACACTTTTCTACAAAACTCTCACGTTTGTTTCCTTGTAGAGGCATAGTTTGTCACGGGGGGGAAACATTTCGTTCTCGTGTTGGGAAGGTGTTTACCATTACTGGATCAACTGTTATTTGTGGGGTATCATGTATCAACACTTTATTTATCGACCTATTTAGAACCTGTCTTCAGCTTAGAAAAGAATGCTAATAGTGCAGTATAAAAATGATGTCTGGTTCGTCAAGTTGAGTATAGTAAACAAACAACTGACCACACAGTTAATACGTCCTCGCGTGTAATTACTAATTACTGGATCCGAAAGATTATAAATAGGCTCGTTCACTTCATACAAAGAATATGTTGTAATGGCCTGTGACATACAGAAGGCAGTGCATTTATTCGAACGAAATGAATACAGATTTTCTCCACGGACGCGCCGGAGAGTCCACTTGTAACATGTTACGCCCTTAGGCAATTAAAAAAAAAACTATAAACCGCTTAACGCGCGGCGCGGCTCGCGGCGGACGTAAAGTCGTAAAACGATATAACGAATAATACGAGCGCTCGTGGCTCGGCTTCTAATTGTCAGTTTCGCCTTTACGTCTTTCCCCGGGTTTAAACGATCTCGTATCTCTCCCCCACCCCTCGAGTAGCCTGAATTAGTACCCCGTTCGATGTTTTCTCAAATTAAGTATTTTTTTTTTAAACTATCTGTATTTATTGGACAATGGAGTTCGAAAAGAAATTTTTCTTCGAGTAATATGCAAACTGCAAAAATTGTATATATCTACTCATAGTGTATCGTGCGTTCTACATAGCCGTTTTATTTCTTGTAAATATGACTTTTCTCGCTGCAGTATAGTTTGAAAGATCAAGATACTTGCTGTAACTAAATGGAATGTGTGTACTTGTTTCAAGATGATGAGCATAGGTAGCACGCATAATGGTTTATTCAATCACATCATGAATATATACGAGTGCTATTCATTAGCCTCGAAGTAGAGTATGAAAACACAGAAATAAATAATAGAACGGACGTCCTGACGGTGTGAAACAAATACCTCTTCATTAGTAGAATATGAATAATATATAAAGTAGAATTATTCATACTCTGTTTCAATGTTAACGACGAGGAATTTGTTTTACATCATCGAAACGTTTACTTCGTATACAGATCCATTTTGTACATTGATATTGCGACGATTTTTATACGAGGAAAATACTACCTCGACGAACCATTATCTCCAAAGAACATCTTCGTGCTCCTTCTCAAGACACATTACCTTGTATGCACAAGCAAAAAGGAACTGTAATAATTTCGAATGCATTTGTCACCGCGATTCAAAAATAAGTTAAACCCCCATCGTCCACGTCAGCCCGTGGGGCGAGACCCCAAACCCCAATGGATCTTTTTTGGAAAAGTTGCGAGCGTCGACGGGAAGCGCGTCCCTCCCGTAAAGCGTCGTCGCGCGCAATTCCCGTCATAACAACGACTTCAATTTTCGTCAAAAGTCTTTCGACGTTATCGTCGTCGCCGCCGTCACCGTCCAATCCTCTTCCCCATCCCTCTGTCCCTATCCGTCCCATCGTTTCTCTCTCTTCAGCCACAGGATCGGTCCTGGCCTTTCGATTTCTCGCTTTATAAACTCGATTGCCGTCCCGAAATCCAACAACCGACGCGAGCGGCATTTTCCAAATTATAAATTTTTACGAGGCCTCGCGTCCCGTTTCTCTCGATTATTTTTCTTCACGGCGACGCCCGCGCGCACCCCCTTCGAGCACGGCGTTTCCCCCTACCCTCTGGATCGCGGCAATCCCGTCAGTCAGATTGGATTTGTCCGATTTCGCGCCAGGAGTGGAAAAGAACGTGCGAGGGTCTGGATGCGCGGCACCCCCTTCCCTTACCCTCACCAACCCCTAGCGATATTATTCCTTTTCACGCTCGTTCTCGTTCCTACGTCGAGAAACAAAGAATCCGAGGGTGTACTCCCCTTTTCCGTATACAGCATTTCCTCTCAGTTGAGGATTTTTACTGCTATGTTTCTTTTCATTCTTACCATACAAGAATTAACGATACTGCTGCTTCGCGTCACCCATATATGGGTAATGAAGCTCTTTGATAAGCAATTAAAAAAATGAATTCCAAAGTTATGCTATCTAATAAATGAGCCACCATGAGAAATGCTAGATTACGCAGTTTCCAACCGCGTAACCTATCTCTCCAGCAATGTTTTTGCCAACTATCGAGCCGACTGAGGAAAGAAAGACCGGAAAAGAAAAAAAGAGACCAACGCTCCCCTACTCGCGACGCGGCACCATCGAGAGAGAGCATTTTCTAATAACCACGATGTAAAGTTGGGGTGCGTTACACAAAAGAAATCTTTCTCTTGCTACCCAGGGGGGGGTCGAGACTTATCTTAGTAATATTGGATTAAAACTTATGCTTCTCTCGGTCGCAATACGTTATTTTTATTGCTCGCGGCTTTGCATAATATTCGTTCGGGGGCGGACCCACCCCCTCGCTCCTCGTTCTCCGTTCCTCCTTCCGGTTCCCTCCACCACCACGAGAACCAAGGCATCGTGGAGGCTAATTTTAATTTCGATGCCGCGCCGCGTTGGGGAGCATTACGATTTCAACATGGCTTACTTATTTATGTTTCGGGGCAACGCGAGCCGCTTATTAGCCTCCTTATTCCTCGGAAAATCCGACGCTGCCGCTTCCGCGATGGAATTAAGCAAATCGCGACACCTGACGCGCCGTTTCTTTCTCCAGCACGCTCTCGCCGCACGCGATACCTCGCTGGGAAATACGTGGACGAGGTTAAATGGAACCTTTCAACGACTGCTAACCGGCATAAACTGGGTGAAACGAGTCGGAGCTAAAATTAAAACGGGAATGGAAGACTTGGAGCTGCGATCTCTGAATGGATTCGGTTGGTGGATACGAGACAGTCGATTTTTGAAAATTTAAGATTCTGGAGAAATAAAAATATTTGTTGTTACAAAGAGTAAAAAGCTGGATGACCCCGAGCTTAAACTGTAAAAGTCGTACCAAGCACCGACTTTTCCCGCCTCTGACCAAATCGAAAAGCGTCCTCGAGCTCCAGAATGCTCTGCTCGAGTCAGGATGAGCCTTGGCTCCTGGCTGCGGCGTGAGAGAGCAGCGTAATAACGTCGAAGGTTCGCTCGAGGCGTGTTCTTTATTCGCGAAGACTAATCGGGCCGGTCGATCGAAGAGCAAGACGCGGACAAGGAGAAGTTGCTTCGCGCAGATGCGCGATTAATCCGGATACGAAGCGTGTAAGCGCGCGAGGCAGATGTCTCGGGGGCTGGCGACGATCAGCCAATACTTTTCCAAAGTTGTTCGTGTTCGCGGCTCGCTCGTACGCCAGTTTCAATTTCAAAACCACTGATGGAACCATGCTATTCTCTGGTTGCTTCTAGTTAGTCTACTACAATTTCATGAAACTTTGCACACGTGTTCAAATGTCTTAAAATTGATTAGAAATTAATACTGTTCAATGTGAGCCTCATGAATCTTTTTTTAAACTGTCACTGCTGTAACATAAAAAATGAAGGAACCTCAAAATCCATCTAGTCACTCTCTATGCTCATCTTCTTCTGGCCTGGGATGCCCAGCTGTAAGATAAACAACCTGCGCAGTTCACCGCGACTGCGCACGATCGGAACCGATTCCCCGCGAGACTTTCCAAGTTTGTCCTTCGGCAGCGACGATAACGCGTTCCTCGAGATCTCCTATGGCAACTAGATCCAGCCGAGACGGCGACATTCCTTCACGCTCGCGATACGCACTCGGCGTAATACCCGATAATGCCTGTATTTGCGCGCGGCTGGCGGAACGCGAAGCGCGCGTTACAGCGGCGTAATCCTGCCAATCTCGAGGACGTGGCCCGGTCTTCGGAACGAGTAATCCTGGCAATTTGGACCGCGGATTACCCAAGGAGGAGGGGGTAACGCGCTCGATTGCGAAACTTTGATTTTGACTGGAAGAATTAGGAGAAGAACACTGTCGAGGACTGGTGAATTGTAACGAGCAAGCCTAGACAGTTGGTACCCTTATAAAATAAAGAAACAAGGACTTGCGAGCAGAAAAGTGAAACAATGAAAGTAAATGGCGAGAATCCAGCCAAGAACCCAACGAGCATTTCTATCTATGCCCAAGTCTTCCTCTTCCTACGGTCCGAGTTCGTCTCATCGTTAAATAGCAATAAATTATGATCCGTTCGCGAGACATTTTATTCTCGGGCGCGTTTCGGTGGGTTCGAGCATCGGTTTACACCCAATGAGTGCTAGCAGGGGTGTCGGTCGAAGGGGTGACCGGGCAGGGCGCGCGGAATAAAATATATCGACGCTCGTAAAGCGTCGGCGGTGGTCAGCTTTTTGTCGGTGGACGCGCGGGAAC